>NC_138771.1:118508164-118613164 GCF_965119305.1 Pelophylax lessonae | reverse complement strand
CAGACCATGACACTCCCACCACCATGCTTGACTGCATGCAAGACACACTTGTCTTTGTACTGGTTGCCGCCACACACGCTTGACACCATCTTAACCAAAAAAGTTTATCTTGGTTTCATCAGACCGCAGGACATGGTTCCAGTATTCCATGTCCTTAGTCTGTTTGTTTTCAGCAAACTGTTTGCAAGCTTTCTTTTGCATCATCTTTATCATCTTTAGAAGAGGCTTCCTTCTGGGATGACAGCCATGTAGACCAATTTGATGCAGTGTGCAGCGTATGGTCTGCGAACTGACAGGCTGACCTCCTACCCCTTCAACCTCTGCAGCAATGCTGGCAGCACTCATACGTCTATTTCCCAAAGACAACCTCTGGATATGCCGCTGAGCACGCACACTCAACTTCTTTAGTCGACCATGGCGAGGCCAGTTCTAAATGGAACCTGTCCTGTTAAACCGCTGTATAGTCTTGGCCACCGTGCTGCAGCTCAGTTTCAGGGTCTTGGCAATGTTCTTATAGCCTAGGCCATCTTTATATAGAGCAACAATTCTTTTTTTCAGATCCTCAGAGAGTTCTTTGCCATGAGGTGCCATGTTGAACTTCCAGTGACTAGTATGAGAGAGTGAGAGCGATAACCTCAAATTAAACACACCTGCTCCCCATTCACACCTAAGACCTTGTAACACTAACGAGTCACATGAAACCTGGGAGGGAAAATGGCTATTGGGCCCAATTTGGTAATTTTCACTTAGGGGTGTACTCACTTTTCTTGCCAGCAGTTTGGACATTAATGGCTGTGTGTTGATTTATTTTGAGGGGACGGAAAATTTACACTGTTATACAATCTGTACACTCACTACTTTACATTGTAGCAAAGTGTAATTTCTTCAGTGGTGTGACAGGAAAAGATATAATAAAATATTTACAAAAATGTAAGGGGTGTACTCACTTTTGTGAGATACTGTACACAGTTGTGCTCATACGTTTACATACCCTGGCAGAATTAGATTTCTTGGCCATTTTTCAGAGAATATGAATGATAACACAAAAACTTTTCTTTCACTCATGGTTAGTGTTTGGCTAAAGCCATTTATTATCATTGAACTGTGTTTACTCTTTTTTAATCCTAATGACAACAGAAACTACCCAAATGACCCTGATAAAAAGTTTACATACCCCAGTTCTTAATAATATGTGTATTGCCTCCTTTAACATAAATGACAGCTTGAAGTCTTTTGTGATATTTGTGGATGAGGCTTTTTATCTTCTCAGATGGTAAAGCTGCCCATTCTTCCTGGCAAAAATCCTCCAGTTCCTGTAAATTATTGGGTTGTCTTGCATTAACTGCATGTTTGAGATTCCCCTAGAGTGGCTCAATGATATTGAGGTCAGGAGACCGAGATGGCCACTCCAGAAACTTTACTTTATTCTGTTGTAGCCCATGTCTTGTCGACTTGGCCTTGTGTTTAGGATCATTGTCATGTTGGAATGTCCAAGTACGTCCCATGTGCAGACGGGCTGATGAATGCAAATTTTCCTCCAGTATTTTCTGATAACATACTGCATTCATCTTGCCATCTATTCTGACCAAATTTCCTGTGCCTTTGTAGCTCACACATCTCCAAAACATCAGCGATCCACCTTCGTGTTTCACAGTAGGAATGGTGCACCTTTTATCATAGGCCTTGTTGACTCCTCTCCAAATGTAGCGATAATGGTTGTGGCCAGAAAGCTCAGTTTTGGTCTCATCACTCCAAATTACTTTGTGCCAGAAGGTTTAAGGCTTGTCTCTGTGCTGTTTGGCGTATTGTAAGCAGGATACTTTGTGGCATTTGCGCAGTAATGGCTTTCTTCTGACAACTCGACAATGCAGCCCATCTTTCTTCAAGTGCCTCCTTATTGTGCATCTTGAAACAGCCACACCACATGTTTTCAGAGAGTCCTGAAGTTATTTGTGGGTTTCTCTTTGCATTCCGAACAATTTTCCTGGCATTTGTGGCTGAAATTTTAGTTGGTCTACCTGACTGTGGTTTGGTTTCAACAGAACCCCTCATTTTCCACTTCTTGATTAGAGTTTGAACACTGCTGATTGGTATTCTCAATTCCTTGGATATATTTTTATATCCCTTTCCTGTTTTATACAGTTCAACTACCTTTTCCCACAGATCCTTTGACAATTCTTTTGCTTTCCCCATGACTCAGAATCCAGAAACGTCAGTGCAGCACCAGATGAAAGATGCAAGGGTCTGTCAGGAGACCAGAAACTCATTGACCTTTTATACACACACACACTAATTACAAGCAAACTGATTACAGGTGAGGATGGTTACCTTTAATAGCCATTCAAACCCCTTTGTGTCAACTTGTGTGCATATTATCAGCCAAAATCACCAGGGTATGTAAACTTTTATATAGGTAAGTTGCGCTAAGTCTTAGCGCAACTTACCTATATATAAGTTTTTTGTTGTTTGTCACAATTTAAGTTGCTGCTGGATCTGATTAGTTAGCACAGTTATATTCTACTTTTTACTATGTAAACTTTTGATCAGGGTCATTTGGGTAGTTTCTGTTGTCATTATGATTTAAAAAGAGTAAACACAGTTGATTGATAATAAATGGCTTCAGCCAAAAACACTAACCATGAGTGAAAGAAAAGTTTTTGTGTTATCATTCATATTCTCGGAAAAATGGCCAAGAAATCATAAATGTTGCCAGTGTATGTTAACCTTTGAGCACAACTGTATACCTCCTCCTTTATGTACAGTACTAATAAAATACACACCAATGGCCAGTACCCTTAACAAATGTATGTGGAGTGCAGCCTGATTGGAAGATCTAAGTATGGTTGCTGTTTACAACATATACTTACATGTGAGATGTTATATGGAAACAAACACAAGCAAAATGTTATATGATGACAAATAACTAACAAAAGTGTGGCAGTTCTAGAATGGGCAAGGTTGGGGATTTAGAGGGTGGGGGAGGGGAGTTGGAATGGTGGGTGGCAGTGGTAAGAGCAGAAGAGTTGGTAAGATGGCAGATGTACTGGTGAGTGATGAGGGCTAGGCACGGCACTGATGGGGGTGGCATGTTGAGTGTGCGGGCACAGTGGTGGGATGAGGTGCCTGCATGCATGGTGGTGAGAATGAGAATAGGGAGCATGAAAGCTTGCAGAGTTCAGTTTCTATAATACCAGGGGATTGTTGTAAATTGGAAAAAAGAAATACAAATCCATGAGAAATAGGATAATAACAGTGTTTGCCTAAAGCTTATATGTATTTTTGTCAATAGTCAATGTAACTTGAAGGAAACATGTGCATGACCTATGTCACGATGCTTACTGTAGTTTGTACAGAAGTTGGCAGCCCAAGTTAACGGTTTAAGTCCAAATAAGATTGATTTTAATTATCTGAATTTCACTTTTCCTCTTTGGTGAGTCCTAAAAAGATTCTTGGTCTTTAGATGCTTTGTATTTTTTGTATTTATACAATTTGCTCGGTAGAAAAAAGTTTACTTCCAGTCCCTGTTTCCATTTCAACAGTTTTTAGACCTTCTGTAATGTGATACAATGTATTATAATATCTTGCCTTCACTAAATAATGCAACTTTCAGAATTGCACTCTTGTCTTATTTTATTTATGTTTCACAGTAAATCATTACTTTCATTGTTGTAAGCCTATGCTACATATATCATAGTGTTAGCTGCCCATGGCAATCAGTTATCTTTCAAATCTTTTGATGTAGGCAACTGCTTTTTCAGTTTTCTTAGCTATATTTTTATTTTAAAGGTAATCCATAAAACAGTGGCATTATTATATTTTAATGCAAATATCCAATGTTGTGTTTCAGGACCTATTGGGCTGGTTTCACTAATTGTTGCGAAGATGATGGGAGCCTCACAAATAGTGATAAGCGGTAAGCAAAGATAATACTTGTTCTTACACTGTTAATAAAATTTACTTTTAATTGTATGGAAAAGTGTGCTCATCCCTTTGGCTCTTGATAAGAATCTACATTTTGATGGGGAAAAATGTTGAATATCAGGTAGCTGGGGAAAGATGGCAATAAATCAAAGTTTCCATGCTGGCGGCTGTTTCAGAAAAGAAGAGAAGACATGGAGGGTACAAAACATAATTAGTGAAGGATAAGGCTAAAGTTGTTCTGGGAACCAAAGAGAAAATGCAAGGCGGTAGGAGAAATTTACCCTTGCAAGAGATTTTTCTCTTAGATTAGTGAAAGAGGTAAAGCTCTGCCGACTTTCATCGTCTAATCATGTGCAAGCAAAATATTTCCTTGCAAAGTAAACAAACTACAAACAAACAGGATGTACTTTTACCAAATGGCCAGGACCCCCCTGAGAACAGGCAGGTCTGGCAAGCTTTGAGGTATTCCCCTTTAAAATCACATTCTTGTATGAGCCTTGAAGCAAGCGAAGATACCACCTTAGTGTATACTTAAGATGGACATCCAGAGCTCCCAGACACGTTATATGAAAATGTGAAGCGCTGGATAGTGTAAAACCTTTAAAACTTTTTTATTTATTGAATAAAAATATCACTCACATAGAAAAATGGTATATGCGCATATCTCCAAAAAGACATCTGGCAAAATGGCGTCCGCTGCCACTTCTGATCAATGCTATGACGTAGACACGCCGCTTTGCGCATTTCATCCCTAAAGAAATTATTTCGGGGGATAGGCGCTATGTTCCAGCATTGCTTGTATACCTTTTAAAGGCAACCATACTTGGCTCCCAACTCCTATGCTCCGTGGCCATGGTAAAACCAAGACTCACTCCTAATATAGGAAGTAATGGTACAGGAAACAGAAAAAAAGAACCAAGCTTCATTTCCGGAGAAAACAAAGGCCTGGACAACTAGATAAAGAAGAATCAAGGCTCCGGATCATAGAACAGAAAAATAGGACAAACAAAAAGCTTTAAATATGACAAATAAAATAAAAATACTCAATAAAATCACATACATTGAAGTGTTTGACTACATGGGCTACATGCTAATGCATATATAGTATGAACAAATAATCAATATCACATACTTATGAAATTGTCCTATGAAAAATTCCCATCTATACTAAAAATGATTCATGCTTAACCACTTGCCGACCGCCGCAAGTACATATACGCGGCGGTCAGCCCCTCACAGGCAAAGTGACGTACCGGTACATCACTAGCCTGTGAGGCTCAGGGGAGCAAGCGCGCGCCGTCGGAGGCGCGCTCCCGCTCCAGCGCGGTCACGGACCCCCCTGCGCGGACCCCGATGTCCGCCGCTCACTCACAATCGTCCGTGACAGCGGGAGAAAGGCAGGCGGCTGATGTAAACAAGCCGCCTGTCATACTCCCCTGTGTAGGAACAGTGATCATACGGTGCTACTATGTAGGACCGTTGATTATTGTTCCTACACCTCAAGCCACAGCCAATCACAGTTAGAATCACGCCCTTAGGGACACACACCACCCCTCCTTCTCAAAAAAATGTTAACCCCTTCACTACCAGTGTCATATTACAGTAACAGTGCATATGTATAGCACTGATTACTGTAGTAATGTCACTGGTATCCCCAAAAGTGTCAAAAATGTCAGTCAAGGGTCCGATCTGTCCGCCCCAATGTCGCAGGCCCGCAAAAAAAATCGCAGATCGCCGCCATTACGCGTTAAAAAAAAACAACAAAAATGACAAAAATCTTTCCCTTTGTTAGTAAACGCGATAACTTTTGCGCAAACCAATCAAAATACGCTTTTTGCGATTTTTTTTTTACCAAACATATGTAGCATAAAACAAATTGGCCAACAATGTTAAAAAATTTTGATTTTTACATTTTTTTGGGGGGGAATTTCATATAAAAAAATGTGAAAAATATTGTTATTTTTGCAAAATTGACGCTCTTTTTTTGTTTATAGCGCATGATCAAAAAATCGCACAGGTGATCAAATACCACCAAAAGAAAGCTCTGTTTGTGGGAAAAAAAGGACGTCAAATTAGTTTAGGTACAGCGTCGCACGACCGCGCAATTGCCCGTTAAATTCACGCAGTGCCGAATCACAAAATACCCCCTGGTCAGGAAGGGGGGTAAAATCTTCCGGGGCTTAAGTGGTTAAAAGCACCAATTCTATTCTCATAGGTGGTACTAATGTAAAAATACATTAAAGTATAACTAAAGGCAATTTTTTTTTTTTTTTTAGTTTTGGATAGAGAGGAGATGAATTGGAAGACCTGTCAGTTTTTATTGCTGTCTGTGCCCTCATTTGGAGATTAAGGAGATTCACCCTCTCTATTTGTCCTGTTTACCATTATCATTGAAAGTTAAAGTAAAAGAAAATCCCAAAATTTTGGGTTGTCCCCAGAAAGGTAGTATAGGGGAAATGAATCCCCTTTATTTGTAGGGATTTCCTCTTACTTCCTGTTATGGGACAGGAAGTAAAGGGAAATATCTGCAATAGGACACAGATGGCAAAAAAAATAAAAAATCTTGACAGGGATTATAACCTTCCCTTGCTCTATCCAAAATGAGAAAAAAATGTGCCTATGGTTCTACATTAATCTCAGTATAAATGACCAAAAAAAAACATTTGACAAAAAAATCAGGAATTGTCTAAAAAAGCATTGACGTCCCAGTCAACATTTAACCCATTTAACTCCCTCTCCAATGGGATATAAACCTATCTATACCAACAAACAGGGTTCCTAATGGGTCCCTATTGTCTACCAAATCGTAAAGTCGTGAGACACTGTAGTTTTTTAAGTCTTTCTTGATGTTGTATATATGCTCATTTAACTGCACAATTAACGTTTGGGTGGCATTGTAATAAATAGACTACATGCGTTGTAGTGCATGTGATTAATGACTTAATATTATAGGATTTGGATGTTACCATGGAGAAAAAATCTGATATTTTCCAATATTGACATTTATTTAAACCTCAAACCTGATATTTGCCACACTAAAAACTTAAAACGCTATCGTTCTGTGGGTTAAATGTTGACTGAGACGCCAATGCTTTTTTAGACAATTCCTGTTTTTTTTTTTTTCTTTATCAAATATTTTTTTGGGTCATTTATATATGAGAATAGAATTGGTGCATTTTAGCATGAATAATTTTTTAGCATAGATGAGATTTTGTCATAGGACAGTTTGAGACGTATGTGATATTGAATATAAGTACATACTGTACATGCATGAGCATGTAGCCCATAGCCTCGCTGTCATTTCAATGTACCTGGCTTTTTTTTAGTATCTTTATTTGTAGTTCTTAACGTTTTTTGTTCATCCTTTTTTTTTCTGTTCTATGAACCAGAACCTTGATTCTTTTTTATCTAAATGTCCCGGCCTTTGTTTTCTCTAGAAATGAGGCTTGGTTCTTTTTCTGCTTCCTGTACTGTTCCTTTTTAAATTAGGTGTGAGGCTTGGTTTTACCATGGCCACGGAGCATAGGAGTTGGAAGCGAGGCTTGGTTGCCTTTACAAGCTATATTAGCGATGAGGTGACATGGCACCCAGGCCCCGGATGGAAGTCCTTTTGTGATTAAATGCGCAGGGCAGAGCGGCATGTCTACGTCATCGTATTGAAGTGACAGCGGACACCATTTTCACCTGCCTGATGTCTTTTTCGAAATATGCACATATACCATTTATCTATGTGAGTGATATTTTTATTCAATAAATCAAAGTTTGTAAGGTTTTACACTATTCAGCGCTTTCTTATTTTCATAAATATGTCTGGGAACTCTGGATGTCCATCTGAAGTACACCCTAGGGCTGTATCTTTGATTGCTTCAAGGCTCATACTGGAATGTGATTTTAAATTCCCCAAAGCTTACCAGAACAGTCAGCCTTTTGCGGTGAAGGGAGTGTGATGTGACTCACCTTTTTGATTTGTGGCTAAAAAATGTTATCACCATCATCTCCTTTGGGCCTGCTTCATTATTATTTTACAATTTTAATTCAATGTATTTTTTTACTTGGGACTATTCACTTATGTTTTATTATAGTGCAACACTTTGTTTACTGAATTATTTTTGTGATAAATATCTCACTGATGTGTTTGCAGCTTATGCACTGTACTAGTAGTTGACACAAGAGCAGTATTTATATTTTTATTTGAAGTGAACAACCTGTTTGACTTTAGTAAATCAGCCCCCCTTTATGCAGTGGTGTATTTAGGTTTTGCGCTGCCCTAGGCCTGACTAAACTTGGGCACCCCCTAATTTATGACCCACCCCTTCCTGTAAAGGCCACACCCCTTCCTATTTATGACCCACCCTGTCATCTGTAAACCACAACCACAGACTATCAGTGCCCATCAGTGCAGCCTCATCAGTGCAGCCTCATTACTGCCCATCAGCGTGGCCTTATCAGTGGCCATCAGTACAGCCTCATCAGTGGCCACCGGTGCAGCCTATCAGTGCCCATTAGTGCAGCCTAACAGTGCATCATATCAGTGCCCATCAGTGCAATCCCATCAGTGCAGTTTATTAGTGCCGCCTCATCAGTTGCCATCAGCGCAACCTCATCAGTGGCAATTAGTGGCCATCAGTGCAGCCTATTAGTTCCCATCAGTGCAACATATAAGTGCCCATCAGGGCAGAATATCAGTGCAGCCCCATGAATGAAGCTTATCAGTGCCGCCTCATGCCCATCAGTGCAGCATATCAGTGCTGCCTTATCAGTGCAGCCTCATTAGTGCCCATCAATGCAGTTTATCAATACCCACCATTGCCGCCTCATCAGTGGCAATTAGTGGCCATCAGTGCAGCCTATTAGTTCCCATCAGTGCAACATATCAGTGCCCATCAGGGGAGCATATCAGTGCAGCCCTATGAATGAAGCTTATCAGTGCCGCCTCATTAGTGCCCATCAGTGCAGTTTATCAATACCCACCATTGCCGCCTCATCAGTGGCCATCAGAACAACATATTAGTGCCCATCAGTGCAGCCTATTAGCGCCCATCAGTGCCCATCAGTGCAGCATATCAGTGTTTCCTTATCAGTGCAGCTTATCAGTGCTACCTCATCAGTGGCCATCAGTGTAGCCTTATCAGTGCCCATTAGTACAGCCTTATGTCACTGGATTAGTAAGTTTACTCCTTTCTTTTAAGATATTTGGACGTGTGTTTACTGCCACTGATTGTAATCATAGGATTATTTCACTTATTTATATAATGACTAGGAAGTCCATAATCATTAAAGAAATAAATAAATAGGTGAAATAATCAGTGGCAGCAAACACAAGTCCAAATATCTTAAAAGAAAGGAGTAATCTTACTAACCCAGCGGCATATAGCGATAGCACATATGAGGTGAGCAGGTCCAAAATATTATTGCCATCATATAAAATTAAAAGTCTTAATTGTATATGATGCAAATCAATATGCTCGCTCAAGGACAAGGATGTTTAAAGAAATGAAATTATATTATATTATTGAAGTGATGCCTGCCATAACTGGGGGCGGAGGAGGGTAGGTGGAGCATTAGGCTGCAGTGCCACACTTATTAGCATTGGCGGCTGTCGGGCCAGTTGTATTAAGTGTGGTCGGCGGCCTGCAGTCTGTCTGAATGTCCTCCCTGGTCGGTATTATCATACCCACAGGTAGCAGTGTGACCGCTTTATGGGGCTGCCAGACTTATTTGCCTCCTGGACCCTGCCCTCCAGCCCAATTTGCTTCATAAGACTGGCACTATACTAAAAGTGTAGTACAAGTCGGGATAAGGCTGTTTATTTTTCTTTCAGGGTGCAGCTTTTTTGCTGCCCCCCTGCAAAGTGCTGCCCTAGGCCTGGGCCTTGTTGGCCTAGGCCAAGATACAGCACTGCCTTTATGTCCTGTTGTGGACAATGAGAGCTGATGTATGGGCTTGTAGAGCAGAGGAGAACCTAAGGACCAGAAGAGTGTGAAAAAACAAGGGGAAATAACCCCAAGGCAGATCAAGTGGACTATCTCAATACCTATTGATAACACATTTGAAATGACCTAAAAATTAATAAGTTTATTGATACAAAATCTAAAAGGTTTTTTTTTCCAATGTACATAAATACATAATTCAAATCACACAAATTGACAAGAAATTACATTAGAATACACAAGTTACAGATGATGTAGCACCCCTGGAATGATGGAAACCATGGGGGTGATGCTTGCTCCTCTTTTTTTTGCGGATATATCTGCATTTTAGGAGGAAAGAGCAAAACTTATTCTGAAACAACACATCATAATCAGATAAATAAACATAAATGCAAAACAATACTACACCGACCAGGATCGATGGATCAGCGTTCACTGCAATCACATAATGAAGGACTATACATAATGTTATATATGGCACATAGTCATAAATCCAAAAAACTTGTCCACAGGTGTGCTTCAGTGTGGTGTCCTGGGTTGAAAGATGAGATGGTCTCTGTAGTATATGTGGGGGAGGGAGTCCAATTATGTTGAGGTGCAAGACCGACTGCTCCTAGATGAGGTGAGGGATCCCTGCAGACATGCAGAATAAACGAAACAAGGGCGCCAGGTCAGAGTAGTGTTTAAATTAAAAACAAATTTATTGCAAATGCACTTACATTTAGGAGAATCAATATCAGCATTCAGGTGAAAAGCAAGGATCCCCAACGATAGGTGCCGAGGGGTGGTTGGGACGCAAGCACCCAGCCACAGGTGTGTTCACAGATCCAGGGATGGAGGATGGGGAGTGGATGGTCTGAAGATCCTGAGGGAAGGGGATCTCGCTGTGCCTCCTCCTCCTGGGGATATCCGCGGCGCACAGCTGCAAGCCGGATGCAGCATCACAAGACACTGCCGGTTCCTCCACGCTCGAGCCTGATGAAGGAGGTTGATCCTCCGAAACGACGTTGCGGCCCGCCCTCTCCACAGTCTCAGCTGTCTCCTGCCGGCTTCCGTGGAGGAACCGGCAGTGTCTTGTGATGTTTTCGATAAAAATACCCCCGGGACAGTCAGGCAAGCAGGAAGAGACGGCGCGGGCTGTGGCCTCAGAGGGAGGAAGTGGAAGGAAGGTAAGTACATTTTCTTCAAAAACAAGGTAAGTAAAGCAAAAAAATTAAAAATCGTGATTATCCAATTCTTTTTCAGGTTACTTAGAGCAATCAGATGTCAAATTTCCGTTTTGAGGCCGGAACTCCGCTTTAAGCAATTTTGTTATTGTGATGAAAAAACAATAGGGGGAGGTTTACTAAAATTGGTGCACTCAGATTATGGTGCAGACATGCATAGTACAGCTCCTAACTTCAGCTTGTTTAATTAAGCTTTGACAATAAAACTTAGAAACTGATTGGTTAGTATGCACAACTGTACCAAATTCTGTATGCACAAGTATTAGTAAATCTCCCCCAAGGTATATACAATTGAAAATGTTGACAGGAAATGTATAGTGATTTTGTATGATGTAAAAGATAGAAGTTTTAATCTATTTTTTTTTTTTTTTCTGACATATTGCCTATGCTATTATTATTATTATTAGTATACCGGATTTATATATTGCCTATATTTTTTCCATGCTTGTAAAAAAAGAGATTTTATATATTGTGAAGGTTCAGCCCACGTGTAACACTTTTTTCATAATGTCCTGTCTAGCCTGTCAAGTAAATTTCGGGGCTTTTTTTGCGCATTTTTTGTTTTATAAGAAAAATATCCTTACATCAGTATTTCCACAAAAGCAGCATGCAAAGAAAAAAACAGCCTCCTTGATATAAAACTGCCGACTCAGGCTACACTGATGCCTATTGGAATGCAGACTCTCAGACCAAAACACAAAAGCAATCACAGGCTGGTCTTGCAGCACCTGTATTTTCCAGATGCTGGCCTGGTAAATGCAGACAGACACACATACACTGCTTAAAAAAATTAAAGGAACACTTTTTATCAGAGTATAGCATCGATTCAAGTAAACTCCTGGGATATTGATCTGGTCAGTTAAGTAGCTGAGGGGGTCATTAATCAGTTTCAGCTGCTTTGGTGTTAATGAAATTAACAACAGGTGCACTAGATGGGCAACAATGAGACCACTTCCAAAACAGGAATGGTTTTACAGGTTGAGGCCACTGACCTTTTTTTCCCTACTCATGTTTTCTTACTGTTTTTCACTAGTTTTGCATTTGGCTAGGGTCAGTGTCACTACTGGTAGCATGAAGCGATACCTGGACCCTATAGAGGTTGCACAGGCAGTCCAACTCCTCCAGGATGGCACATCAATAAGTGCCATTGCCTGAAGATTTGCTGTGTCTCTCAGCACAGTCAGAAGAGCATGGAGGAGATTCCAGGAGACAGGCAGTTACAGAGCTTGACAAGGCCATAGAAGGTAGGCCATCAGTAAGACCGGTATCTGCTCCTTTGTGCAAGGAGGAACAGTATGAGCACTGCCAGATCCTTACAAAATGACATCTAGCAGGCCACTGGTGTGAATATCTCTGACCAAACAATCCGAAACAGACTTCATGAAAATGGCCTGAGGGCCCGATGTCCTTTAGTGGGCCCTGTGCTCATTGCCCAGCACCATGGAGCTTAATTGGCATTTGCCATTGAACACCAGAGATGGCAGGTCTGCCACTGGTGCCCTGTGCTTTTCACTGGTGAGAGCAAGTTCACCCTGAGCACATGTGACAGACGTGAAATGGTTTGGAGAAGCTGTGGAGAACGTTATCCTTCCTGTAACATCGTTCAACATGACCGGTTTGATGGTGGGTCAGTAATGATCTGGGGAGGTATATCCAATGGAGGGACACACAGACCTCTACAGGCTAGACAATGGCACCCTGACTGCCATTAGTTATTGGGATGAAATCTTCAAACCCATTGTCAGACCCTACGCTGGTGCAGTGGGTCCTGGGTTCCTCCTGGTGCACAACAATGCCTGGCCTTATGTTGTGAGAGTATGTAGCCAGTGCCTGGAGGATAAATGAATTGATTCCATTGAAAAGCCCTCACACTCGTCTGACCTAAATCCAATGGAACACCTCTGGGACATTATGTTTCGGTCCATTCGATGCTGTCAGGTTGCACCTCAGTCTCCTCAGTGATGCCCTGGTCTAGATCTGGGAAGAAACACCCAAGGACACCATCCATCGTCTCATTAAGAGCATGCCCTGATCTTGTCAGGCATGCATACAAGCACCTGGGGGCCATTTTGAGTTGCTATGAAATTTCAGCAAAATGGACTAGCCTGCTGCATCATTTGTTTGGGGTGTCTTTGAATTCAGCCCTCTGTAGGATGATCATTTTCAGTTCCAGCCAAACAATGTGGCATCCTTTTGTTCCTAACACATAACCCAGTCCATATCAGTATAGATGTGTGGCGGCAACCAGGTGAGGAGTACAAAGACAATTGTGTCTTGCCTACAGTCAAGCATGGTGGTGGGAGTGTCATGGTCTAGGGCTGCATGAGTGCCTTTAATCCCTATATTTGCACTGCAATGTGGGTGTGTGAAATGCTTTCCTTTCATTACTGATATGATCCCTTGTTATGTGTCCTCAAAAAGGTTAAGGTCGGTACTTTTAGACAAGACTGATCTGATTTGACAAGTCTGCTGTGTATGGTTCTAGGCTCACGATATGAAGAAAACTGGAGACTTTTTAAATTCTGGGATTTGGGGAAAAATGTATTTATTTTATATGCCAATGTCTTTTAATTATATCATTGTAATGTTCCGGTACCTTTGGTACCCTAAATTACACTTTCCACAAGTGTATGCGCCCCACCATTTACTTTTGGAAAAGGTGCGCATACACCTTTAAGACTGGAGCTGTCATCACCCAGCGCCGGACTAGATGGCTATTTAAAGCGCCGGTTCTCACTCACATGTGTTCGTTCAAACACCCTTACCTGGATGCTAACCTTGCTTGAAGCTTCCATGCTTGCAAGCTTACCTCGCTGACGGAACCTCGCCGCGCTGATCCCTGTATCCCGCTACTGGATCATCCGCCTCTCCTGAACCACCCTTTGGCTGTATCGCTAATAGTGCTAAGTACCCCGCAGGGGAATTCTCTATAAACTTATACTAAGCTTACACTATCTAGCTCTGCATAGTAAAGACTGTTTATCACATCTGCATAACTAGATTGCTAGCTCTTGAGACTACTGCTACTTTTCTGCACTGGGTTGATCTCTTTTGTATGTCCACCTGCTATTCTGTCATCTGCTATCATACAACATTGCTAAACCTTCCTGCATCCATCTGCTACTGTCTCACCTTCAAGTGTCTATCACCTACCACCTCCACTCAACCTATCCCTCAACCTTCATCATTGTGTTACCACATACATAAAGTCATTCTAGGAACCAGCTTGCTAATTGTGTGTATTTACTGGCTGAAATAAGACCTTCCACACATGATGAGTCATTGAGGTTGGGAATGGTATCTCAGCATATCTCTTACATGACTACTGACGTGGAACTATTTCTGCAGCTGAAAATCCACACCATATAAGAAACGCAGGAGCGTTACAGATTGAACGAACCAAAAATGGATTCAGCAGAAATAACCACTCAGGTGACACAATTAAAACAGCAAGTATCTGCGTTAATACACGCACTTGCTGAATTAAAAGAAGACAATCAGGCTCTGTCGCAGCAGGTAATTAGACTGACACAACTTACCTCTGCTCAGTCCCCTGAACCCAAGATAAATCCCCCTTTGGTATTTACAGGCGATCGCAAAAAATTTCGCGAATTTAAAAACGCATGTGAGTTACTTTTTTTGCTAAAACCTCGTACCTACCTTACTGATCACATTAAGGTTTGTACTATTATTTCTTACCTATCAAGCGATCCTCGAGCCTGGGCAGATTCTCTTTTTGAGAAAAACGACCAGCTTCTCAACTCCTATGCCTTGTTCCTGGCAGAGCTCACTAGCCTATATGATGACACCAATAGGCAGAGTACTGCTGATCTTCAGTTAAGATCCTTGAAACAAGGAAGGAGGCCTGTAGAAGACTTTGTCGCAGAGTTCAAGAGATGGACCCTTGATTCAGAATGGAATGATGCATCTCTGAAAACCCAATTTAGGCTTGGCCTATCAGAAGCCGTTAAGGACGAGCTCGCCCGAGTGGATCTGCCAAAAACCCTGGATGCATTAATACAACTCAGTATTACCATAGATAGAAGACTACGAGAAAGAAAGGCTGAAAAGATGGGAATGCCATTATCCGTTTCCTCTCGGAGTCTGGCCGTTCCTATGGAGGTAGGAACCATACGCCCACCGCTATCAACTATGGAAAAAGCCAAAAGACGAAATGAAAATCTCTGCTTGTACTGTGCATCCCCGGATCACAAGATAAACGTCTGTCCCCTAGTCAACAAAAAGAAGGGTGAGTGTTCACATGTCTCTCTAGGAGGATTGACAACTTCATTCACTAACCCCTACATTTCTGTTTTTTTGACATTACAGTGGGACCAGAACAGGATTACTACTAAGGCCATGATTGACACAGGATCTTGTGGAAATTATATGGATATATGTTTTGCTGCTTTAAATAAAATTCCTATTATTTCTAAACTCAAACCTGTCTCAGTAAGTCTTATTACCGGTGTTCCATTATCCTCTGGTCCGATCACCGATCAGACACAAGCACTTCTAGTCACTATTAACGAGTCTCATAGGGAGACTTCTACCTTCGATTTAATACCATCACCCCACTTTCCCATTGTGTTGGGACTTCCCTGGTTGCACACACACCAACCAACCATAGATTGGAAGAAACGGTCCTTGACCTTCCCTTCTTGTTATTGCGAGGAAACGTGTAACCTCCCGTTTTCCGGGAAGATTCTGTCTGTGGTGACAGATGAGATTGCACCACTATGTTATCAGGATCTTTCTGAGGTTTTTCTTGAGAAAAATGCTCAAGCATTACCTCCTCATCGAGACTATGATTGTAGCATTGATCTACTCCCAAATAGCAAATTGCCGTTCGGTCATGTTTATCCTCTTTCACAGGATGAACTTGCCCATCTCAAAACCTATTTGGATGAGAACTTGGAAAAAGGTTTTATTAGACCTTCCACTTCTTCCACAGCAGCAGGACTCTTTTTTGTTCGCAATAAAGATTCAAGTCTCAGACCTATCATCGACTACAGGAAATTGAATGCTATCACAATAAAAGATCGCTATCCTCTACCGCTTATCCCTGAGCTCATTGAGCAGGTGCGTGGAGCTACCTATTTTTCAAAATTAGACCTGAAAGGAGCATACAATCTCATTCGAATCCGTGATGGACACGAGTGGAAGACTGCATTCAGAACTAGATACGGATTGTTCGAATATCTTGTGATGCCATTCGGCCTATGCAATGCCCCTGCAGTTTTCCAACGATTTATAAACAATATTTTTAAAGACTTACTAGATGTCTGTGTTGTGGTATATCTGGACGATATACTTATATATTCACGGACCCTGTCTGAACACATAGGACATGTAAGACTTGTATTATCGAGATTGCTTGCACATAATCTTTATGTGAAGCTGAAGAAATGCTTGTTCCATAAAGATGAGGTACTCTTTCTAGGCTACATCATATCCAAAACAGGAATCGAGATGGACATGAGTAAAATATCCTGCATTCAGGATTGGCCTACACCAACTACACGCAAGGCGCTACAGCGATTCCTGGGATTTTCAAATTTCTACAGGAAGTTCATAAAAAACTTTTCTGCTATTGTGAGACCCCTCACACAGCTCACTAGCATAAAAATACCATTTAAATGGTCAGAAGAAGCAAATAAGGCTTTCCACTTGTTAAAGACAAGGTTTACTTCCGCTCCCATATTACGCCATCCAGACCCATCCCTCCAATACATTCTGGAGGTAGATGCGTCAAACATGGCAGTAGGAGCAATACTCTCCCAACGACCTACCCACACTTCACCACTTCATCCAGTCGCTTTTTTTTCTAAATCCCTGAGCAGTCCCGAGATAAATTACCCTGTGGGTGAAAAGGAACAGCTTGCTATAAAATTGGCTCTGGAGAATTGGCGACATTTACTCGAAGGCACCCAACTACCAATAATTATATACACGGACCATAAAAACCTCCAATATCTTCAGACTAGCAAAACTCTCTCGCATCGACAGGTACGATGGTCACTATTCTTTCTAAGGTTTAACTTCCTAGTGACCTACACACCTGCAGATAAGAACAAAAAGGCGGATGCACTATCACGACTAACTGAAGAAAACTACTTTGAAATCCCTTCCGTTCCTATAATACCTCACAAACGCATTATTGGAGTTGTCCGTTCCTTAAAGGAAGAGGTTCTGCATGGTATAAGTTTGGATTCACCCCCACCACAACTAAATACTGATGCAGAAGGCTTCCTCTACTACAACGACAAACTTTACATACCACCTACCCTACGCACCAAGATCTTGGAATTATTGCATGATGTGCCTATGGCAGGACATACGGGTATGACAAAGACTTTCAATTTGATTTCTCGACAATTCTGGTGGCCTGACATGAAAACATCTATACAAAAATTCGTCTCTTCATGCAATGTCTGTGCCAGGTCCAAAATTGACACTACGAGACCATCCGGTCTACTATGCAGTCTACCAATACCCCAAACTCCATGGGAGGTTTTGTCATTGGACTTCATCGTAGAATTGCCTCCTTCCAAAGGATTTAATACCATCTTGGTGTCAGTGGTCCATCTGACAAAGATGGCCCATTTCATTGCTATTCCCAGACTACCTTCGTCCAAACAAACGGCAGAACTCCTGATGAAACATGTCTTCAGATTACATGGTATCCCAAAAACTCTTCTGTCTGACCGTGGATCCCAATTTATTTCTAAATTCTGGCAAGAACTATGTCACATACTACGGATTGAGCGGAAGCTCACTTCTCCTTACCATCCGCAGACCAACGGACAGACTGAAAGAGTCAACCAATGCATCGAGCAGTATTTACGTTGTTACACTTCTTACCAACAGGATGATTGGTTGGATCTTCTCCCCCTGGCAGAATTTGCCTACAACAACGCAACTCACAGTACAACCAAGCAGAGTCCGTTCTACTTGAACTATGGGTTCTATCCCTCTATTCTCCCTCCACGCATCCTTCCTTCAAATAACCCAGTAGCCTCAGACTATCTTACCCAAATAAAGGATTCTCTGGGTTTACTAAATACTACCATTGCACACGCTCACAGTCAACAAAAGAAGTACTATGATCTTCGTAGAAGACCTTCTCCACAGTATACTATCGGGGACCTCGTTTGGCTCTCAACAAAAAACTTGAGACTGAAGATCCCTAGCAAAAAGCTTGGACCTCTGTTCTTGGGACCTTTCCCAATCAAGAAACTTATTGGAAAAGCTGCAGTGCAGCTTACATTGCCAATGGACCTAAAAATCCATCCCATTTTCCATGTGTCGCTACTAAAACCCCATGTTCCGGACCAAGGAATAAGGCCTAATATTCCACCTCCCCCTCCTGTACAAGTTGAAGGTGGAGAAGAATACGAGATAAAAGAGATTCTGGATTCTCGTATCTACAGAAGAAGACTTCAGTACTTGGTTAGATGGAAGAACTATGGGCCCCAAGACGACACCTGGCTAAACACCTCTGACATACATGCCCCTAGATTAATCCGCAATTTTCATGCGAGATACCCAGACAAACCAGCTCCAGAGGCCTTCAGGAGCAGGCCTTAAGGGGGGGGTATTGTAATGTTCCGGTACCTTTGGTACCCTAAATTACACTTTCCACAAGTGTATGCGCCCCACCATTTACTTTTGGAAAAGGTGCACATACACCTTTAAGACTGGAGCTGTCATCACCCAGCGCCGGACTAGATGGCTATTTAAAGCGCCGGTTCTCACTCACATGTGTTCGTTCAAACACCCTTACCTGGATGCTAACCTTGCTTGAAGCTTCCATGCTTGCAAGCTTACCTCGCTGACGGAACCTCGCCGCGCTGATCCCTGTATCCCACTACTGGATCATCCGCCTCTCCTGAACCACCCTTCGGCTGTATCGCTAATAGTGCTAAGTACCCCGCAGGGGAATTCTCTATAAACTTATACTAAGCTTACACTATCTAGCTCTGCATAGTAAAGACTGTTTATCACATCTGCATAACTAGATTGCTAGCTCTTGAGACTACTGCTACTTTTCTGCACTGGGTTGATCTCTTTTGTATGTCCACCTGCTATTCTGTCATCTGCTATCATACAACATTGCTAAACCTTCCTGCATCCATCTGCTACTGTCTCACCTTCAAGTGTCTATCACCTACCACCTCCACTCAACCTATCCCTCAACCTTCATCATTGTGTTACCACATACATAAAGTCATTCTAGGAACCAGCTTGCTAATTGTGTGTATTTACTGGCTGAAATAAGACCTTCCACACATGATGAGTCATTGAGGTTGGGAATGGTATCTCAGCATATCTCTTACATGACTACTGACGTGGAACTATTTCTGCAGCTGAAAATCCACACCATATAAGAAACGCAGGAGCGTTACAATCATACACTCCATATGAGTGAGGATGGTATTGTGATACAGATGGCAACCTTTTTTCTATTTTAGTCTTTTTCCTTCTATTATTCACAGTATTATTATTATTATACAGGATTTTTATAGCGTCAACAGTGTGCGCAGCGCTTTACAATATAAAGAAAGATAATACATCAACATTACAATTCAATACAAGAGGGTTAGGAGGGCCTGCTCCTGCGAGTTTTTCAATCTAAGAGGGAGGGGCCGGTGAAACAAAAGGTAGTAACTGTGAGGGATGAACTGATGAGGCAAGTAGAAGATTCAGTTGTTGGCTGGAGGCATCAAAGACCTCCCTGAAGAGATCATCAGGGGAGAGAGTACTCCTCTCTCCCCTGATGATCTGTACAGGATAACCCCTCTGCACTAGCTTATTCTCCATTTCATTTAAATGTTTCTCTTAATCTGCTTGATTGCTGACAATTCTGGTAACCCTTATTAGTTGGCTTTTGGGATAGATTTACAAAACCCAGGTGGATGGAAGCTTTTATAGTGTAGTAATTGATTACGATCAGTAGGTTTTATATAAAAATTACTAGAGAGTATACCATTTTTTTATCGTTCTACATGTATCAAAAAAAGGCATTTTTTTCTTGGCTTAGAGTTAGACTCATATTAAATTCCAGACCGGGTACAAGATAATTTATGTATGCATGAAATAATGATAATGTATTTAAACTGCCTTCCTATACTGCAAACACATCTTTAAGAAAACACTTTTCCTCAAAGAGAATATTATAATAAATAAAGGAATTTTCAATCATAGTTACAAATGCGTTGCCATATGGGGGGGCAACATTTGAACCCATCAGCACACTTCTGAGCTGCAAATATTTCTCTTAAAAAAGAAAAACATTATCTTGCAGTACAAATTTTAGTAGTTGTAACAAAACCTTTATTTAAGTACTATTTTGCCATTTTGATGCTTCAATTCCTAGCTCATGTGGAATAGAAGAATAAATCAGTATTTAAACTCGTGATTCCCAAAGTGACCAGAAAGGAGTCTGCAGACACCGTCAAATCACCAGTTTTAGTCAAAAAGTTATAGGAATGGTATATGATCTCATTTGTACAGTTATTGGTGTAATACATTTATCCAAGTATCTAGTCAGAGGTGCTGTAACCGATTCAGTGCCAGACACAATGGGTCGACCCAGTGGATCATTGAGATTTTTATGGATCTTAGGTGTATACAGGGCCGCCATCAGGGGGGGTACAGCCCATACACATTTACAGGGCCCGAGCATCTTGAGGGTCCCAGGCTTAGGGGAGGACTGACATTCAGGCACTGCTCTGGGGCCCCATGAGAAACTCCTGTCCTGGACTTCACTGCTACTTTGCACAAATTTCTGCTGGCTGCCCTGAATGGTGGACCATAGTCTGTGAATGACAGTTCTATTTGGACCAAGGCTCTGCCACTTAGCAGCCTGGGTTGTATCATCCTTTCTTTCTTTCCCCCTCCTGCCCACCCGCTGCGGTAGCTGCCACATTCAATCTTACACTGCAGGTAGTAGGGAGAGGACGCAGGGTGAGAGCTCCCCAATTTTTCTTGTTTAGAGGCAGGTGATTTGTTGCGGGGTGGTCCTAGCAACCAATCATTTGCCTGTTAACATGAAAAGTTGAACCTTTCACAGATGATCCTGTTGAGACCATTAAAGATGTAGAGGTGAATAATTGTTTGGGCTGATGTCCTTGATTATGAGATTTTAACCAATAGTATTTCAGGTCAGTCCAGTTGTATACCCTTTTGTGTGCAAAATTGTCCTGATCTCTCTCCAATTTGGTTCTCTTTTGAGTTTCCACATTCTTCCTGAAAGTATTACATTTATCCGTAAATGTTTTCTTAATTTTTGTTACCTCCTCCTGGCACACAGCATTGTCCAGCTGTACTTCAATATCCAGTATTTGTTTGGCCAGGGATGTTCATTTCTTTTGTAGAAATTGTACAGTCAAAGTCATAATATCAAATTAACATTTATTGATAATTTGGGCAAATTTGGTTTTAAATTCAGTATCTTGTGCAAAGTAGGACAAAATGAACATGCAAACCACTTTGAATAAATTGTAAATGAAAGTATTCCGGCAGTGTAACTTCATGCAGTTCCATTGCTATAGATCTCATTAGCAATCTTTTAAATTGGCATG
Organism: Pelophylax lessonae; assembly: GCF_965119305.1. NCBI lineage: Eukaryota > Metazoa > Chordata > Amphibia > Anura > Ranidae > Pelophylax > Pelophylax lessonae. The sequence continues at coordinate 118,591,501 of NC_138771.1, read as the reverse complement.
TAAGCTGTACTGATGAAGTTTGTGTTAAAAAAAAATCTCTTGATCCAACAGTACCTGTGTAAATCAGAGACAGATCTTCCTCTGCGTAGGAGAAAGGCCCACTCACAGCCATTTCGCTAGGGATTCCCAGTAAGTAATGGTGCACGTTCCAATGGGTGTATATAGATCCAGGGCTCTTCCAGCGCATGCAATCAAGCCCTTCCAATGGCTATATATAAAAAGAAGTCCAGGGATTGCTGCACTTGTGATTTATTGAAAACAAAAAATATTTACATACAAAGTAGTTGCATAATGCTCCACAACAGTTTTGGTCTATAATGCTCATGTCCTTCTTCAGGTATCAACAAACATACAATAACAATTACTTAACATCCATTTATATAGAGGCATTTTACACCAGGAACCAATTAGGTATTAATTAAACAATTAGATAAAGAAAGAAATCTGAATTCATTCATCCTAATTCCTAGAGTGATGATTAAATGAGATGCAATCACCCTCCAACATCGTAGGCTCCATTCACACCTGGTTGTTCTGAATTGCGGGAGGAATCGCTTCTTAATAGCACTCCAATCGAGTGAGATTTTGCTGCGATTGTTGTGCAATAAATTGCGCCCCAATGATGGCAAATTGCAACGCATGATGCTGTTGCCCAAAATAATGTCCTTTTTGAGCGACAGGTGTTGCGCGTTGCTATTTGCCTCAGTCGGGGTGCCATTAGGAAGTAATGGCATCCCAAACGCGTTGGCCGTTTTGCCGTGATTCTGAATTTTGGGCAGAATCGCTGTGATTCCGAATGCCCATGTGTGAATGGAGCCTTACGAAGAATATTCCAGTATTACTGATTACCAAAAAAAGATATATAGACAATAAATAGATAGTAAAAAACACATACTTAAAAGCAAGATGTATAACCACAAATTTTATAAAATTGTTTTACATGCACAGATATGCCATACAAAATGTATACAAAACAGCCCATTCCAATTTTTTTATCTTTAAAAAAATTTTCCCCAAATCCCAGAATTTAGTCTTCCATTTCCTTCATATCGTAAGGGTAGAACCATACACAGCAGACTTTTCAAATCAGACAAGTCTTATCAGAAAGTTTGACCTTAAAGTGGTTGTAAAGTCAGAAGGTTATTTATCCTAATAGATAGCCTTCAGTGTGCAGCAGCCGCCCCAGCACCCTCTAATACTTACCTGAGCCCCCTCTCTATCCAGCAATGTCCATGAGTGCCTGAGCCATCCAATATTCTCTCTCCTGATTGGCTGAAACACAGCAGCGGCGCCTCCTCCTGCTGCTGTCCGTCAGACTCAGTAAGCCAGTCAGGAGAGAGGGCGGGGCGGGGCCGAACGGCAGCTCCATGTCTGAATGCACACACGGAGCTGCAGCTCAGCTCGTGTGCCCCCATAGCAAGCTGCTTGCTGTTGGGGTACTCAACAGGAGGGAGGGGCCATGCGCTCCAGCCAGGGACCTGAGAAGAGGAAGAGCTGGGCTGCTCTGTGCAAAACCACTGCACAGAGTAGGTAAGTATATATGAGTATGGAGCATATCCATGTTAGAACTGCATACCATGCACCTCAGTGATCAAAGGAAAGCATTTCACACACCCACATTGAGGTACAAATATAGAGATTAAACGCTAATATACCTGCCAATCATTGTATGTGGTATATTTAATTAACTGCCTATTTGCCTATAACACAAAAAGTAAAAGATAGGATTGACAGGCACAAATACTCAATACAAGATACAGTGCCTTGAAAAAGTATTCATACCCCTTGAAATATTCAATGAAATGTTACAACCAAAACCGTAAATGTATTTTATTGGGATTTTATTTGATAGACCAACACAAAGTGGAAGAAACATTATAATTTTTTTTTTACAAATAAAGTTCTGAAAAACGTGGCACGCATTTGTATAAACCCCCCTTTACCCTGATACCCCTAACTAAAATCTAGTGGAACCAATTGTATTCAGAAGTCACCTAATTAGTAAATAGAGTCCACTTGTGTGTAATTTATTCACAGTATAAATACAGCTGTTCTGTGAAGCCCTCAGAGGTTTGTTCGAGAACCTTGGTGAAGAAACAGCATCACGAAGGCAAAGGAACACACCAGACATGTCAGGAATAAAGTTGTGGAGAAGTTTAAAGCAGGATTCAGTTATAAAAAAATATCCCCAGCTTTGAACATCTCACGGAGCACTATTCAATCCATTATATGAAGATGGAAAGAGTATGACACAACTGCAAACCTACCAACACATGGCCATGCACCTAAACTGACAGGCCGGGCAAGGTGAGCATTAATCAGAGAAGCAGCCAAAAGGCCTATGGTAACTCTGCAGGAGCTGCAGAGATCCACAGCTCAGGTGGGGGAATCTGTCCACAGGACACTTATTAGTCATGCACTCCATAAATCTGGCATTTATGGAAGAGTGCGAAGAAGAAAGCCATTGATGAAAGAAAGCCATAATAATTCCCACAATCATGTGGAAGAAGGTGCTCTGCTCAGCTGATACCAAAATTTTACTTTTTGTCCTAAAAGAAAAACACTATTTGTGGCAGGAAACGAACACTGCACATCACCTGAACCCACCATCCCCACCGTGAAACTTGGTGGTTGCAGCTTCTTGTTGTGGGGATGCTACTTCAGCAGGGACAGGGACGCTGGTCAGAGTTGATAGGAAGATGGATGGAGCCAAATACAGGGAATGCTTAGAAGAAAAACTGCTAGAGTCTGTAAAAGACTTGAGACTGGTGTGGAGTTTCACCTTCCAGCAGGACAACGACTCTAAACATACAGCCAGAGTTAAAGTCAAAGTCCAGACCTAAATCCAATTGAGAATCTATGGCAAGACTTGAAAATAGCTGTTCACAGACATTCTCTATCCAATCAGATAGAGCAGGGATCCTCAAACTACGGCCCTCCAGCTGTTGCAGAACTACACGTCCCATGAGGCATTGTAAAACTCTGACATCCACAGACATGACTAGGCATGATGGGAATTGTAGTTCCTGAACAACTGGAGGGCCAAAGTTTGAAGACCCCTGAGATAGAGCTTGAGCTATTTTGCAAAGAAGAATGGGCAAAAATGTCATTCTCTAGATGTTTAAAGTTGGTAGAGACAGCCCTAAAAATACTTGAAGCTGTATTGCAGTGAAAGGTGGTTCTACAAAGTATTGACTCGGGGGGCTGAATACAAATGCATGCCACACTTACTAGATATTTATTTGTAAAAAAATTTGAAAACCATTTATCATTTTACTTTCACTTCACAATTATGTGCCACTTTGTGTTGGTCTATCATGTAAAATCCCAATAAAATACATTTACGTTTTTAGTTGTAACATGACAAAATGTGGAAAATGTAAGGGTTTAAATACTTTTTCAAAGCACTGTATATACAGTATATATATATAGATATATATATAGATATATATATCTATATATATTATAGACAGATATATAATGTCATGTATGTTTAGGGATCTCTGATCCATGATCCAGTTCAGGTCTTAGGCCTCTCACACTGGTCAATTTATGCTCCCCTGAGACAGACAGCCAGTGCTCTCATACCTGGGGCCAGACAAGTCCTGTCTGGCAGAGCTTCTAAGGTATGTAAAAAGCAAACAAGTTGTGTATGCAGAGAATGACAAGCATTAAGCTTGTTCGGTCTGATAGTAAGGATTACAGTTTGTGTAGTTAGTGCTGGGACATGGCTTGGGTTTTGTTTGGAATTTTTTTTTTTTAGTCCTATTTACTTTTTTTGGAAACCCTGTACAGCACCTATAAACAGACTGCACCAATAAATCACAGCATTGTTTGTCACCACAGCACTGGACTGCTTTTTGTGCCCTAAAGTGTGCTTACACCAGGGAGCTTTTGTACCTGCTACCTTTCCCCAGCTGACATATGGTGGAGGCCTGCGGGTAGCTGTAGTAAGTTTACTACTTAAAGGGCCAGTACCTGGGGTGACTGAGCATGGAGGAAATCCTGAAAAAGTTAGTGCTGTCTAATGCTGCACAGCAGCAAGCAAACACTTTTCTTCAACAACAGATTGGTGCTGTACAAGAACAAACACAGTTGATGTTTGAAAAATTGGCCAGTGCTGTGGAAAAATGGACAAAAAGGTGCTGACTGAGGTGGGGCAAGCACAAAAGTCTACAACTAAAGCCGAAGGGGTTACAAACAGCTCCTCAGCAATCCACGTGGGTCGCTTCTTGTACAGGTTGACTGCCAATGATGACCCAGAGGCCTTTCTGGTTACTTTTGAGAGAACCGCTGAGAGGGAAGGCTGGCCCAAAACCCAGTGGACAGGACTGGTCATTTCCGTGTTAGTGGGGAGTCACAGAAGGCTTATTACGATTTGGAGTCTGCGGATGCCTGAGGCTATGAGAGAGTCAAACAGGAAATCCTGGCATGACTAGGTGTTACCTTAGCGGTTCAAACACAACGGGTCAGCAGCTGGTCCTTCCAAATTGAGAGGCCTCCACATTCGCAGATGTTCAACTTGATCCACCTGGAACGGAAGTGGCTTCAACCAGAATCCCTGTCTGGGTCACAAATGGTGAAGTGGGTCATCATGGATCATTACCTGAGGTCTTTGCCTGTCTCCCTACAGAATTGGGTGAGCCAAGGGGACCACAAGTCAGCTGATATTCTTGTAGAGCTCATGGAGAGGTACTTTGCCACTGAGAGCCTGGTCGCCACCCCTACAACCGCATGGACTTTTCACCCAAAGCCACAATCTCCCCAGGCAGCCGGTAAGAACGTTCCAGGAGAAGTGCGTGGTAAGCATGGCAAGAAAACAGGATGCTAGAGAGTTCGTGATCAGGAATAGAGAAATTTTCAGAGTTACTTGGTACTACTTCAGCGATTCAGCATGATATTGTTACTGGACCTGGGGTCCGTGTCAAGCTCAAACCTTACCGACTTCCTGAAGGCAGGAGAAAGGACATTAGTGACAAAGTCAAACGGCCATTAAGTGGGCCTTGGACACACTAAGGTACTATTTTTAGGGCACCAGTTTGATTTAATAACTGACCATGCTTCCCTCAAATGGATGGCCCAAAAGAAGGAGACAAATAGAAGGGTGAACCAGTGTTTTTTGGCTCTACAAGATTACTCCTTCACGGTAAAACACAGGCCAGGTGTTAAGATGGGAAATGTAGATGCCCTATTCCGTGTTCACTCCTGTTGGGCCACAGGTGTTCCAACCCTGGGGTTGAAACACAGAGGGGGAGGAAGAATATGTAGCAGAGCTTTCCAGAGAGAGGCAGCAAGTGTCTTGTTTGGGGTTTACACATCTCCCAAGCTCCTTCATATACATTTAGGGATCTCTGATCCATGATCCAGTTCGAGTCTTGGTCATTTGCCCTTGGTCAATTTATACTCACCTGAGAAAGACAGCCAGTGCGCTCATACCTGCGGCCAGACAAGTCCTGTCTGGGAGAGCTGCCAAGATCAATAAAAAGCAAACAAGTTGTGGATGCAGAGAGTGACAAATAGGCTTATTTGGTCTGATATTTAGGATTGCAGTTTGTATAGTGAGCACCGAGACACAGCTAGGATTTTGTTTGGACAATTTTTTTTTGTCCTATTTACCACTTCTGGACTGCCCGCCGCAGTTTTTCATTGGTAATTTGACGTTAAATACCGGTGGTATGGTAGCAGATTAACTGCAGGATCACTTTTGTGGGTGGCGGGAGAGGTGCCCTCCCGCTGCTATCCGGTCATTTTCCCTGCTTACCAGAGCCGTCAGGTAGCGGGGAATACGATCCGGTCCTTTAAGGTTCTGTGCAGGAAGTCGAGTGAGGGCAAGATGGCCCCCACTCGACTCTATGGCTTCGGAGGACCGGAGCAACATCTTACGTCGCCTCCGCCCAATGGCCTTAAATGGCCCATTTTTTTTTCTTGCTGAAAAAAAAAAAATGTTTTCTTTTCTTTTCCTTTTTTTTTTTAGTTTGCTTTTAAGTGTAGATGTGAGATCTGGGGTCTTTTTGACCCCAGATCTCACATTAAAAAGGACCTGTCCTGCTTATTTCCATTACAAGGGATGTTTACATTCCTTGTAATAGGAATAAAAGTAATAAAAATAAATGTAGTGTAAAATGTAGTGACAGTGTAAAAATAAAAGGTAAAATAAATAAGAAAAAAAAATTAAATTTGCGCACAGAAGCAAACGCATATGCAAGTCACGCCCACATATGTAAACGGTGTTCAAACGACACATGTGAGGTATTGCTGCGATCGTTTGAGCGAGAGCAATAATTCTAGCCCTAGATCTCCTCTAACTCTAAACTGGTAACCTGTAGAAATTTTTAAAGCGTCGCCTATAAAGATTTTTAAGTACCAATGTTTGTCGCCAATCCACGAGCGTGCGCAATTTTTAGGTCTCGGTCCTTAAGTGGTTCATTTCCTTTTGGAAACAGTGTACAGCACCTATATACAGACTTCTATATATAGACTTGTATATAGCACCAATAAATCACAGCATTGTTTGTCACTACCGCATTGGACTGCTATTTGTGGCTCTAAGTGTGCTTACCCTAGAGAGCTTTTGTACTTGCTACCTTTCCCCTGCTCACAATATGAATATATATATAGTCATTTTTTTGCATCAAAAGGTGTGTGTGACCTTGTAACACTAACAAGTCATATGACATTGGGAGGAAAAATGGTTAATTGGGCCCAATTTGGACATTTTCACTTAGGGGTATACTCACTTTTGTTGCAAGTGGTTTAGACATTAATGGTGTGTTGAGTTATTTTGAGGGGACAGCAAATTTACACTGTTCTACAAGCTGTACACTCATTACTTTACATTGTAGCAAAGTGTCATTCCTTCAGTGTTGTCACATGAAAAGGTAAAATAAAATATTTACATAAATGTGAGGGGTGTACTCACTTTTGTGAGATACTGTGTGTGTGTGTGTGTGTGTATATATATATATATATATATATATATATATGTATATATACACTATATTGTCAAAAGTATTGGGACACCTGCCTTTACACGCACATAAACTTTAATGGCATCCCAGTCTTAGTCCGCAGGGTTCAATATTGAGTTGGCTCACCCTTTGCAGCTATAACGGCTTCAACTCTCTGCTCTAAATTATCCCAATGGTGTTCTGTCGGATTGAGGTCAGGACTCTGTGCAGCCCAGTCCATTTCCTCCACCCAAACTCGCTCATCCAAGTCTTTGTGCACTGGTGCGCAGTCATGTTGGAACACGAAGGGCCAACCCAATACTGTTCCCACAAATTTGGGAGCATGAAATTGTCCAAAATGTCTTGGTATGCTGATGCCTTAAGAGTTCCCTTCACTGGAACTAAGGGGCCAAGCCCAACCCCTGAAAAACAACCCCACGCCCCATAAAGCCCCCTCCACCAAATGATTTGGACCAGTGCATAAAACAAGGTTCGTAAAGACACTGATGAGCAAGTTTTGGGTGAAGGAACTTGACTGGCCTGCAGAGTCCTGACCTCAATCTGACAGAACACCTTTGGGATAAATTAGAGCTGTGACTGCAAGCCAGGCCTTCTCATCCAACATCAGTGCCTAACTGCACAAATGTGTTCTGAAAAAAATGGTCAAACATTCACATAGACACACTCCTAAAGCTTGTGGACAGCCTTCCCAGAAGAGTTGAAGCTGTTAAAGCTTTGGGGGGGGGGGGGGGGACTCAATATTGAATCCTACAGACTAAGACTGGAATGCCATAAAGTTCATGTGAGTGTAAAGGCAAGTGTCCCAGTACTTTTGACAATATAGTGTATATAAACACACACATACCTTTTGATGCATATTATGTATGTGAAGGTATCCATAAAGTCCCACTCTTTTGATGCAGAAAGACACCTTCCGGTTGTGTGTACTGTTTATGTCTGCTCTCATTATGTTTAAAGCGTAACTCCACTTTTGTTGAGAAAAAACTTTCCCCTCTGGGTGATCTATGTACATTACAACGTCTTTAACAAACTTTGTTGCAGATTCCTACCTTTTGTTATTCTAAAGAAATCCCTGTTTGTTCCTCTGTGCTAAATGAGTCAAATGGGAGTGGTTTCATAATTATCTATCAGCTGTGGCAGCTGCAGGGCTCTAATGAGGGAAGCAGCTGGGCTTGCATCCCTTTAGACATGTTCCTCACACAAGCAGACAATTATGTTTCTGGGGTATAGTCAGTATACATTCTGTGTACAGAACAGCTCCAGGTAGCCATATTACATTACATTTTCAGAAAATTACAACAGCTGCAGATTGAAAAGGAAAGGTCATTTTTAATAACATTCAATTACAATATGACTTGTGTGGCAATTGTATACGCTATATTGTTTTTTCTTTATTTGCTATTTTTTTCCCCATGAAAGTGGAGTTAACCTTTAATATTATAAATGTGAACTTTGCCTTTCACACTTCCTGTAAATGACGTATGTTAAGGACCATTAAGTGCATATTTACAGCAGTGTGTGAAATTTTACAGCACAGGATATAGCACTTTCGCTCTCCAATGATGTCAAAGCAGACTAATTTCATAGCAGTTTAGAAATACAGAAATCCAGTATAATTTTTATTGCTGTATTGGTCATGTTTACACATGTATGTTGGTGAGATTAGGTTATTTTCAGATAAATATTATGACACACAAATGCATTTCCTCATTGGATAAATAATGTACGTTGTATAATCTGCATACTTGTCATAGACACCTTTGTTCTTTTTGACTAAGGGCTCTTTCACACGGGCGTTTCTTTTTTTTTGCCCGATCAGGTCCTTTTTTTTTTTTTGTAACGGACACGGATGACACTTGTGTCATCCGGTCCGTATGTCCGTTTTTCATCCCATCCGTTTGCGGATGAAAAACTGACATAATGCATGTCTATGTAAATACGGATGTCTGCGGATTACACCACTGACATCCGTTTTTGCTTCCGTTCCGTTTTTTGAAAGGAAGAAAAAATAGGGTTCTCCTCCGTTCAAAAAAACTGAACTGAACTGACAAAAAACTGATGTCAGAGGATGATCATCCTCTGACATCCGTATTTATATAGAGATACATTATGTCCGTTTTTCATCCGCAAACGGATGGGATGAAAAACGGAAATACGGAACGCCCGTGTGAAAGAGCCGTAATTAGCAAAGTATTGCCGTTTACATTTTAATAAATGTTTTTATGTATCCATTAGGCACTTTGTTTTTAAAACATTATTTGCTTGATATTGCACCTGTTATCCTGGTTATACAGGACAACTGATTTCTGTTAATAGGATACACTGCAGGGTTGCAAATTTCATGACTGAGATGTTTTGTATTCTTACTAAGTGGCTGAATAGAAATATTTCTGTAGTCAGTATAAGAAAAGTGATGCCAGTGGGTTATTGGTTTAGATCAACCGGGGTGCCGTGAGGAGTCACCAGGGGTGCAGCGGCTAACTGACCAAAAACCTCCACAACTAAGCAGGCATTTAGTTAAAGTATTCTTCTAACCACCAGGTAAGCTGAGCCGCATAGTTTTACCATCCCCAAACTCAAGTGTGAATGAGCTCTTCACACTATTGCGGCACTGCAAGCCATATTTCCTCAGGCACAACAGCTCATCCATTTGAATGGACTACCATGCGTTTCATGCAGGAAAACATTTCCTGCTCAATTTTTAAACCGCAGAGGCCAGAAAATCGCACGGTGCTTTTTCACCATGTGAATTCCCACATCTGCAAATGCGCTGTGTTTTTAGATGTGTGGGGGTGCCGTTAAAAAAGGATGGCAGCCCAACACATCTGTAAAGAGCAGCACATTTTACCCGTGGGTGGTTTCAGGTGCCAGGACAGTTGCGATTCCTGCACCCGCAACCACCTTTATTATTGTGATCCTAGACTTAGACTAGTGTGCCTTGAGACTTGAGTTGTAATGTTTGGCATTTTGGTATGTCTGCACTTCAGATGGTGGGCTTTCACTGGATGTTTTTTGTTAACATGACTAATGTAAAAGTAGAAGCCATGTGTTACAGAGGGGGCTGTATTTACCATAAGGTATTTCTTAAGCTAGGGTAAGACAGGAGAAGTTAGTGATAGTAAAGGCTCATATATATATTTTTTTTAAAATAATAAACATGTTATACTTATCTGCTCTGTGCAGTCCCGATCCTCCTCTTCTTGGGTTCCCCACTGGCGTTCCTGGGCCCTCCCTCTTGCTGAGTGCCCTCATAGCAACGCACTTGCTGTGGGTGCACTCATGCATGCTCACTTCCGGGCCGCCGTGACTCGACCCTGTCCCTGGATCCCTCCTCCTTAGCCAAAGGCTCACACTGCTGTATATCAGCCAATGAGGAGGCAGAGACTCGGGAGAGCTGTTGCTCTCCTGCACATTGCTAGATTGAGATGGGGCTTGAGTAAGTATTAGGGGTTTGTAGGGGAAGCTGCACAAAGAAGGTTTTTTATCTTCTAACATAGAATACATGAAGGTAAAAACCTTCTTCCTTTACAACCACTGTAGTGCAAAAATGTACTACTTCAGATTTCATCTGGATTGTAGGGCAACTGGATGTATGATTGACAGAAACTGACAATTACTAATTCAGCTGGAGTAACAAGATCGAATAATAAGGCGACTACTGCTAACTAGTAATCAGTGGTTAATTCTTACTGCCCAGCCCTGGCATCTCTTGGAAGGGTCTGTACATCCAGGGGGGCAGAAAGGATCGGCTGATCATGTTACCACTGTGATTGGCTGTGACAGTGGTCCCATGATTGTGAGCTGGTCCTGCCAATTATCGATCATTACTACGGACCAAGAGCTGTGTTTTACAGCTCAGTTACTATGATGGGAGCATACAGTGAGTGCGCTCTTAGCACAGAAAGCTCTGCCACCCATGGGTGCATATGTGTATTTTAACCACTTGCCAACCGCCCTACGCAGATTTACTGAGGCAGGACAGTTCGGCTGCGCATAATCACGTACATCTATGTGGTTATATGCACATGGTCTCAGCGGCACATGCCGCCGGAGCCACGCTCCTGCTGTAATTAGTCACAGCGGGAGCCAGACCGCGGGAGACCGGCGGTGATCACGCCTGCCCCTCCCACGGTCTGGCTCCCGCTCCCGGGGAAGCTGACAAAGCAGACTGCTCTTCTGTCAGACAGGCACAGTGAGATTGTGTGTCTCAGCTAAGCTGAAACACCAATCTCTGTGTGCCTTTCACAGAGCCCCCCCCCCTCCACAGTTAGTAGGCACAATTAGGCTCACACTTAACCCCTTGATCACCCCCAATATTAACCCCTTCCTGCCAGTGTCATTTAAACAGTAACAGTGCATATTTTCTAGCTCTGATCACTGTATTGGTGTCACTGGTCCCCAAAAAGTGTCACTAATGCCTCGTACACACGTACCGATCGTCGGCCGACCGATCGGCCGTCTTTTGTCCAGGACTGTCCTGTCCGCTGAAAAGTGCAAAAGACTGCACAAGAATTTTGTCCGCCGACTGCAGAAGTGATGTCATGTGATGGTTAACTTTCCCTGTGTTTTTTCTTCTCTGAGCATGCCCAGTCTTGCAAATCTGCTGATTGTCGGCCGAATTCTGTACTGACTGGCGACCAAAATCGGCCGTTCTGGTGTTGGCCAACAAAAATTTTAATGCCTGCACGACAGATTCTTTTCGGCCGAAAGTGCGCTGTCGGCTGTCGGAAGCATCATACTAACAAGCCTACAATCGGCCGACAATCGGTACGTGTGTACGGGGCTTTAGTGTCAGATTTGTCTGCCACAATGTCGCAGTCCCTGATCACTGATCGCCGTCATTACTAATAAAAAAAATAAATAAATAAAAAGTCCAAAAATCTATCCAATAGTTTGTAAACGCTATAACTTTTGCGCAAACCAAATATTATATGCTTTTTGGGATCTTTTTTTAACAAAAATATGTAGCAGAATACAAATTGGCCTAAACTGATAAAAAAAATTAGATTTAAAAAAAAAAAAATTATTGGGAATGTTTTTTTAGCAGAAAGAAAAAAATATTGTGTTTTTTTTTTCCAAAATGGTCGCTTTTTTTTGTTTATAGCGCCAAATCTAAAAACCACAGAGGTGATCAAATACCACCAAAGGAAAGCTCTATTTGTGGGAAAAGAAGGACATCAATTGTATTTGGGTACAGCATCGCACGACTGCAACTGTCCGTTAATGTAATGCAGTGTCGAATCACAAAAAATGGCCTGGTCATTAAGGGGCTAAAACCTTCTGGGGCTGAAGTGACACAGCCAAGATACTCTTTCAGAATAGGGACTTGAAAAGACTTCTGATATTAATATAAGTAACCTCTATAAGTTCCTCCATACATAGTCTTTTTAATCAGTCACTCAATTTACTCACGAAAGCACCAACAATTTGGAGGTTTAAGCCAAATTGAAGGCTATTGGTCTCAGCCTGTGAATCATATAAGTTTATATGCCGAGGAATGGTCTTTAAAAAAAGGCCAATTACAGCGCTTGCTGTCTCACTGTAGTTCTAAAATTTACCAATAAATACTAATGCTTGTAAAGTGCTTAATATGTTTCCATAACTACCACTTTATGCAGAAAACCATGTTTAAGAAACGTGAAATTAGATGTGATAAATATTATAGGACATTGATATACCAATGATTAATATTCCAATAAAATTAGATTAGATGACTGTGATTGAATTAATTAAATATATAATCAACACTAAAATATATATATATTAAAAAAGTCCAATAATGGTGACTGGTGCTTAAATAATAAATGTCCACAGTGAATATCTATTCATACAAAGTGCAAGTGCTCTGGCTTGATTGTTCAAAGATGCTTGATCAAGTTTTAAATAGGGTGGGTCACTTACCAAATGACGTGGGTCTTATGTATCATATGACACTAAGACCTTTCAGGCGTTAGTGGCCCCCTGGGCCAAGTGGCTTTTCCCTTGTAGGTAGTCCTCTGGGCTGGTGATGGCTCCTCTGGACTCCAGGATAAATTCGGGTGTATAAACAGGAGAGAAGAAGAAATGCTCCAAATGGCGTAATAACGTTTTAAATATGTTTATTTCCCATCCATCGGGTTTATTTCCACTTAAAATATCAAACACGCTATCCCTGGTGGTCAGTGGTGCGGGCTGCACGTCCTCCTCGGAAGGATTATATGTTCAAAATACTTTTTCACTTTGATATTATTAGCCTTCTCTGTTCTCAAGGGTCCAGATTCCATAAAATGACTAATTCATGCATGAATAATTAAAAATACATAAAATATACATTTAAACTGTGCCTCGATCTGTACTGCCACCTTTAACCCCCTGTTCACATGCCAGGAACGATGTCTTACATTGCACCTTACTGTATGAAGGGATTTTGTGCTGCTGCTCACAAAAGTTGCCTTGCCCAAGTTGTAATGCTTTGACTGCTCTGTAGAAAATAAATGGTTAAGAAAAATTAGAATGTCTGGGTGGGGTGTCTGGTTTAGAATAATAGGAGCTCCAGGTAAACCTGCTCCCAAGCTATGCATTGCTTTATACAGAATGTCCCATATTTTGGGATAGTTTTGAGTTCGGGATCACACTTTCTAGACGTGTCTTGAAATGGCAGTATAGCTTTACCCATCTTTACAAATACTGTATATGCAACAAAATCCTCATTTTTTTTCCTGTCTAGCTGTAAAGTGTACTGGGTAACTTTTGTATTGTTTTGTTATATTGCTCTTCTTGGGTGCATTCTTTCACTTTTTTTGCTAGTTTTGAGTTTTAGTTTTTTAATTTTAAATTTGCGAGTAAGATGGGTCACACTTGTACTTCAACTATGTATTCAGCTTCTTCTTACCTTCATATTCATTAAAAAGTTTATTTCCCATTAGATTTATCTCCAACACGCCTGGAAAAAGCCAAAGAAGTGGGAGCAGATTTTCTTCTTCAAATCACCAATGAGACTCCTGAGCAGACAGCTCATAAAGTTGAAGAATTGCTTGGGTGTATGCCAGAGATCACCATAGAGTGCACTGGGGCTGAATCCTGCATTCAGACAGGAATCTACGTAAGTAAATCACACACTTGAAAAAAAACTCGTGCCAACTGTTGTTTTCTGGAACTGGTAGCGAAAGTTCTGCATTTTGACATTATTAACTTCAGTAGTTACATTTTGAAACTTTAAAACTGTTCATAGCCTTATTCATAAAGCAGGTTTTTCAGCACATTGGCCCTCCATTGCCGGGTGAGAAATACATTCACTAACATTTAGTAGCATCTGTTCTTGCAATTGAAAAGGGGTTTAGTGCAATACTCATTTTGTTCATACGGTGCAGATGTTACATTCACCTGACATTTACTGAAAACATCATAAGGGAGGGGCGACCATTTATGTGGTAGGTTGCAAAAAAGTCCCTTGCTGACAACTACTCTTGGGCACAGCCAAATAACTCAGAACTCAGCACCAATGTCTTATTCCACAGTTTTGGAAGCAGTAACCCTGGTTTAGAAACTCCTTAACCACTTCAGGCCCTATTTTGCGATTCGGCACTGTGTTACTTTAAAGGACAATTGCGGTCGTGCGACGCTGTACTCAAATAAAATTGATGACCTTTTTTTTCCCACAAATAGAGCTTTCTTTTGGTGGTATTTGATCACCTGTGCGATTTTTATTTTTTGCGCTATAAACAAAAAAAGAGCGACAATTTTGAAAAAAAAAAAAAAAAACAATATTTTTCACATTCTGCTATAGGACATTCTCAAAAAAATAATTTAAAAATCAATTTTTTTAAAATATTTTAGGCCAATTTGTTTTCTGCTACATATTTTTGGTAAAAAAAATAGCAATAAGCATATTTTGATTGGTTTGCGCAAAGGTTATCGCGTCTACTAACTACGGGAAAGATTTATGTCATTTTTATTGTTTTGTTTTTTTTTTTACTAGTAATGGCGGCAATCTGCGATTCTTTGCGGGACTGTGACATTGCCGCGGACAGAACGGACCCCTGACTGACATTTTTTACACTTTTGGGGGGGCCAGTGACATTACTACAGTAATCAGTGCTAAAAATATACACTATTAGGGGGAAGGGGTTAACATTATGGGTGATCAAGGGGTAAAATGTGAGCCTAGGGAAGTGATTCTAACTGTGGGGGGGCGTGGCTTCTGAAATGACCATAGAGACATGTGATCCTATATAGAAGAATCACATGGGCTCTATGATCATTTCAGGTAGAAGAACAGTCAGCTGTGTTTACAACAGTTGCCAATCCTTCTCTATCAGCGGGGAACGATCACAGGTGTCAGACGGCAATCGGAGCCGCCTGTCCGCTGTATCGGCTTCCCTGCTGATGAGTGGGGGTGGAAGAGCACCACCGGTATACGCCGACATACAGCTACAGCGATTTGAATGTGAGCGGCTGCCTACCGCCGTATAACTGGGTGGGCAGACGGTAACAGGTTAAAAAGCACTTTATGCAATGCACTTCCTTTGAGCCCATGTCTTTGTGAATGGAAAGTGAAAATAGATGCAGCATAGTCATAAGCTCATCCCTCTGTCGCTTTGCTTTCTCTGCATAGACGAGTCCCTTGTACATTTTACTGGCAGGCTTGCAATAAAGTAGCATCTCCCCAGCAAGTGTGCCAGTTATGGGGTCAAACTGTATAAGCTCTGTAAAAGGTCCACAGGCTATACTAGAGCTGCACGATTAATCGTTAAAAAAAATTGCGGTCTCGATTTAACTCCCTTCACGATCTTAATCCGCCATTTCTACGATTCAGTGCAGAGCCGTTCTCTGCTCACAGATGATAGCTGTAAAAAATAAAAAAAAAAAATGTAGCCGGCAAAGTTTATCACAACATTGCTCAGCGCTGAGATAAAATGAAACATTGTATCATTTGGTTCTTCTAGATCAAAGGGATGAACTTCCGTCTGTGAATGAGGGCAGTTTAACCACTTAAAGACTAAGCCTTTTTCTGACATTTATTGACTAAAGTGATTGTAAAGTCTAGTTTTTTTATTACATTTTTATTAACCACTTGCCGACTGCCGCACGACTATTTACGTCGGCAGTCAGCCCCTCACAGGCAGAGTGACGTAGATCTACGTCGCTAGCCTGTGTGGGTCTAGGGAGCGAGCGCGCGCCCCCGCGTGGTCACGGACCCCCCGCGCGCGTGTGACCGGCAGACCCGATGTCCGCCGGTCACTCGGCGATCGTTGCTGCAGAGGGAGAAAGGCAGGCGGCTAGTGTAAACAAGCCGCCTGTCATTCTCCCCTGTGTAGAAACAGTGATCATACGGTTCTACTATGTAGGACCATTGATCACTGTTTCTACAGCTCAAGCCACAGCCAATCACAGTTAGAATCACGCCCCTAGGGACACACACAGCCCCTCCCTCTCAAATAAAATTAACCCCTTCACTACTAGTGTCATTTTGCAGTAACAGTGCATATGTATAGCACTGATTACTGCAGTAATGTCACTGGTAACCCCAAAAGTGTAAAAAATGTCAGTCAAGGGTCCGATCTGTCCGCCGCAATGTCGCAGTATCGCAAAAAAAATCGCAGATTGCCGCCATTACGCGTTAAAAAAAAACAGCAAAAATGACAAAAATCACCTGTGCGATTTTTTTCTACCAAACATATGTAGCATAAAAATAATTGGCCGAAAATTTTAAAAAATTTTGATTTTTACATTTTTTGGGGGGGGGGGGAATTTCATATAAAAAAATTTGAAAAATATTGCTATTTTTGCAAAATTTACACTCTTTTTTTGTTTATATAAACAAAAAATCGCACAGGTGATCAAATACCACCAAAAAAAAGCTCTGTTTGTGGGAAAAAAAAGGACGTCAAATTCGTTTAGGTACAGTGTCGCACGACCGCGCAATTGTCCGTTAAAGTCACGCAGTGCCGAATCGCAAAATAGGCCCTGGTCAGGAAGGGGGTAAAATCTTCCGGGGCTTAAGTGGTTAAATAAACATATTATACTTACCTGCTCTGTGCAGTTGGTTTTGCACAGGGCAGCCTGGATCCTCCTCTTCTTGTGTCCCTCGTTGCTGTTCCTGGCCCCTCCCTCCTGTTAAATGCCCCCACAGCAAGCAGCTTGCTATGGGGGCATCCGAGCCGAGTTGCAGCTCCGTGTGTCAATTCAGACACAGAGCCGCCATTCCGCCCCACCCCCTCTCTCTCATAATTGCCTAACTGACTTTTATTGACAACTGCGGGAACCAAGGGTTACTCGCCACCAGTTGCCCCACCCAACCCCTACCCTTGCCACCCCTAATTCTGCCCCTAAACACACCCTCATAAATTATATCATAAAATTACACTGTTAAATGTTTTTGCATGACTGTAGAAATGACAAAAATAAATATGAATAACTTTATCAGTGCCCATCAGTGCAGCCTCATCAGTGCCCATCAATGCAGCCTATCAGTGCAGCATCATCAGTGAAGCTTATCAGTGCCGCCTTACCAGTCCCCATCAGTGCTGCCTCACCTGTGCCTATCAGTGCAGCTTCACCAGTGCCCATCAGTGCAGCCTGATCAGTGCCCATGAATGCAGCCTCACCAGTGCCCATGAATGCAGCCTCACCAGTGCCCATGAATGCAGCCTCACAAGTGCCCATGAATGCAGCCTCACAAGTGCCCATGAATGCAGCCTCACCAGTGCCCATCAATTTGTGCCTCACCAGTGCCCATCAATGCAAACTTACTTGTGCCCATCAATGCAGCCTCATCAATGCCCATTTATGCCCCCTCACTAATGATCATGAATGCAGCCTCACCAGTGTCCATCAATGCAGCCTCATCTGTGCCCATCAATGCAGCCTCATCTGTGCCCATCAATGCAGCCTCACATGTGCCCATCAATGCAGCCTCACCTGTGCCCATCAATGTCACCTCACCTGTGCCCATCAATTTCACCTCACCTTTGCCCATCAATACAGCTTGATCAATGCCCATCAATTCAACCTTATTTGTGCCCATCAATGTAGCCCCACCTGTGTCCATCAATGCCTCCTTTCCAGTGCCCATGAATGCAGCCTCACCTGTGCCCATCAATGCAACCTGGTCAGTGTCCATCAATGCCACCTCACCTGTGCCCATGAATGCAGCCTAACGTGTGCCCCTCAGTGCAGCCTCACCTGAGCCCATCAATGCAACCTCACTTGTGCCCGTCAATGTAGCCTGACCAGTGCAAGGGAAGAGAGAGGAGAGGAAGAGGAAAGCGGGCCGGATAATCATTTGGGGATCGCCCCGCTGTAACAGCTTTCATTTGAATTGCAGGGTGCTCGCTGTCACACACAGTCCCAGCTCATGGATCGGCTCCTATGATAGACGTCACACGTCCCCGCATTGGATCGGTGTTCTGCCTATCAAAGGAGCTGGGCCAGGAGGCGGTGCTGTGTGTGACAGCAAGCGCCCGGCAATTCCAATGAAAGCTGTTACAGAATGGGAATCAGCCCGCTGTAATGATCCAGCCGGCTTTGCTCTTCCTCTCCTTTCTCTTCCCCTGGGCGATGGCTGGGAGAAGAACTCCAGAGGTAGCCCCCCCCCCCCACACACTCGCCCTTAATTATTTTCTACTCGCAAAATGCGCACAGGCTAGTGAAAAATTTGAGGGATTTAATATATATATATATATATACATTTTTTTTTTTCTTTAGTAGAGACCCTAGAGAATAAGATGGTGGTCAATGCAATATTTTACGTCGCACTGTATTTTCGCAGCGGTCTTCCCTGATGTCCCCTTGCACTAGATTGTGCTCCATTATAGGGCTGCCACAACGCGTCGACTACAAAAAATCGTCGAAGTGCGTGAAAAGCGTTGACGCGTCAACGCGTGACGTCACACGCCCTCTGGCCGGCCGCCGCTCCGCTTGAAATTCCCCCGCCGGGCTCCGTCCACACCGATGTCGGAGACGAGGTGAGCTCCAGCACCCCTGTACTCCGCCACAGCTTCTGCCATCCTCCCCGATCACCCCCCAGCTACTTAGAGATGTCACATGTGCGGCCCTACCGGCTTGTACTGTACTGTGGTGGCTTGTAATGGCCTGTTCTAGGTGGGAGGGCTTACTGAGGGGTCTGTACTGGGAGGGGGGCTTACTAAGTGGTCTGTACAGTACAGACCACTTAGTAAGCCCCCCTCCCAGTACAGACCCCTCAGTAAGCCCTCCCACCTAGTACAGTCTGTACTAGGTGAGAGGGCTTACTGAGGGGTCTGCACTGGGAGGGGGCTTACTAAGGGGTCTGTACTAGGTGGGAGGGCTTACTGAGGGGTCTGCACTGGGAGGGGGGGCTTACTAAGGGGTCTGTACTA
This sequence comes from Pelophylax lessonae, assembly GCF_965119305.1. Taxonomy (NCBI): domain Eukaryota; kingdom Metazoa; phylum Chordata; class Amphibia; order Anura; family Ranidae; genus Pelophylax; species Pelophylax lessonae. The sequence goes on along the minus strand of NC_138771.1, from coordinate 118,572,195 downwards.
GGTGGGAGGGCTTACTGAGGGGTCTGCACTGGGAGGGGGGGCTTACTAAGGGGTTTGTACTAGGTGGGAGGGCTTACTGAGGGGTCTGCACTGGGAGGGGGGGCTTACTAAGGGGTCTGTACTAGGTGGGAGGGCTTACTGAGGGGTCTGCACTGGGAGGGGGGGCTTACTAAGGGGTCTGTACAAGGTGGGAGGGCTTACTGAGGGGTCTGCACTGGGAGGGGGGGCTTACTAAGGGGTTTGTACTAGGTTGGAGGGCTTACTGAGTGGTCTGTACTAGTGTACTGGGAGGGGGGCTTACTAAGTGGTCTGTACAGTACAGACCACTTAGTAAGCCCCCCTTCCAGTACAGACCCCTCAGTAAGCCCTCCCACCTAGTACATACCACTTAGTAAGTCCCCCTCCCAGTACAGACCCCTCAGTAAGCCCTCCCACCTAGTACATACTGTACTAGGTGGAAGGGCTTACTGAGGGGTCTGCACTGGGAGGGGGGGCTTACTGAGGGGTCTGTACTAGGTGGGAGGGCTTACTGAGGGGTCTGTACTGGGAGGGGGGGCTTACTAAGTGGTCTGTACTAGGTGGGAGGGCTTACTGAGGGGTCTGTACTGGGAGGTTGGCTTACTAAGTGGTCTGTACTAGGTGGGAGGGCTTACTGAGGGGTCTGTACTGGGAGGGGGCTTACTAAGTGGTCTGTACTAGGTGGGAGGGCTTACTGAGGGGTCTGTACTGGGAGGGGGGCTTACTAAGTGGTCTGTACTAGGTGGGAGGGCTTACTGAGGGGTCTGTACTGGGAGGAGGGCTTACTAAGTGGTCTGTACTAGGTGGGAGGGCTTACTGAGGGGTCTGTACTGGGAGTGGGGCTTACTAAGTGGTCTGTAGTAGGTGGGAGGGCTTACTGTGGGTTCTGTACTGGGAGGGGGCTTACTGAGGGGTCTGTATTAATTACAGGATTAATTAGCTAATCAAAAAAACACTCAATTAAGCAAAAAAAATAAAATAAAAATAATCGTTAGATTAGTCGACTAATCGTAAAAATAATCGATAGATTAGTCGACAGACAAATTAATCGTTAGTTGCAGCCCTACTCCATTAGCTGCTTCCCCGGCCAGCACTACCAGGGAACGACAGCTCTGAACCAGGAAGTGACATAATGCACATCTTTTCCTGATTTATTCACTGGAGGATCAACGAACAGATGTTTGTCAACCTCCCTCCATTCTACCTAGCAACACCTGCCCTTCTGGTCCTGAGTTTGCAGGTGGGAAAGGTGAGCCTGGGATAGATGGTTGGTGGGAACTCAGTATTTTGTGGTGTCTGTGGAAGTAAAGCCCCTTCAGTCATTTCCATGAGAAATCTGACAGTTGGCTTGTAAAGTGCACACGCGCTACAGCAGCCAGGAGTATGTGTAAAAGTTACAGCTGCCAAGAAATAAGCCTAATGCTAGTGGCAGTGAAAACAGTGTGACACAGGTTCTACTTTTTGGTTTTATGATCACTCCTGCTCCATCTATCTCCACTTTAGCCTCAAACAAAAGCAAGATGGGAGCGGTTATACTGACTAACCATTTTTCTATGCCAATGTCCCATTCTTTTGCAGGTGGCATTATAACCTATACATCTTAGAATTCCTTCTACCTGGAGTACCCTAATGTTAGATATTTATTCCAAATTCATAATTTGGCACTTATTGGAATTATATTTTATTTACAGCAAGCTTGCAAAATATATGTGATTTTATGATTAATCATAGTATTAATATGTGTGAATGACCTTGATCCGGTGATTAACAATGAGATTCTTCATCTGAGCTGAGACAGTAAAATGTCAGATAATTCTGGAGTATGTAGCTAGTTGGAAGATGACATATAAGGATAGTATGTCATGGAAGTCAAGAATAGGATCCATGTAATACTAGGAATATACATATATTAGTTTAAATTATGTTAGTTAGGATTAGTGTAATCCCAGTCATAATTAATAGTATTTGTATGTATTTACTTAATGTTATACAAGTTGTATAAGTTGGTTATATGTGTTACTTTTGTGTAAGATAAATGATGGTTATATGGTTTAACATGACGTTAACCACATTAGAGGACAAGAATAGTGTTACATGTGGGCTTGTCAATCAAAGACCATATATGACTTTGAGTTTAGTACCTCCTCTTGTATAGAATAACTGAAGTTAGCAGAAATGATGTATGCCATACAAGGATTGGAGTATTGAAAGTTCATGACGTCTACATGTAAGATAAATTGCCAGGAAGATTAGGATCTCGGGAGGACACACACAGACTAGGGAAGATCACACATATTACTTCTTCTCCACACAAATCTATTCATAGACTTTTTGACAACTTAAGCAGGTGTTTTGCTCTCTGAAACCTAGCAACGTCATTTCCTGCTTCTAACTAGACTTGAGATTTACACTGAAGAAGGACACAGAGGAACACACATGTCTATATTGCCATGATTTCAAGCTTGACATTTTTTCCATGAAGTATTGTTTTTATTCCTCATATTTTTACCTACACTGAACTGAACTGTTATACCTTTTACATTGTATTGTTGATGCCAAGTGTGTTTGAATAAAATCACACTTTGTTTTTAAAGTCAGTCTGGCTATCAATGCTAATCAAAACAAAACGCCTAAAGAGATTAGAATATTAGAGATATATTCTATATTTTACACCTAATAAACTAAAAAAAAAAAAAAATCCTGTTTTCACCTTTTTTTTTACATCCTGTTTAATATCTCAGTGCTGATCTTTTCCTCTTTTAACCACTTATGATTACCATTCATACATACTGTACATTTCTAAGTGGTGCCATTATACTCTAGCATTATAACCCAGTTATTCATGACTCTTTACATTTTGTTGTTTTGCAAAGTTTTATATAAAAACATTTCAAGTCAGAATTGCCATTGGTAATCTCTTTTTCTAAATAGACCAATTTTTATTTTTTACTTTGTTAATGTTGTCTATTCTGTGGGGTATTCATTTATAATCTTTAAATGTATTAGATGTAACATATTAGATAGCCCCACCAAATCTCTAGCATTTTAATACAGGGCTGTGGAAGAGAGTGGAAGCAGTTCTGTTACTTCTGCTCTCAAAGTGTCATTTAGCAATTATTAGTGTGAGGAAAGGGATATCTAGTGTAGTTAGGGTACTATTTTCCACTATAGTTAGATTTAATAATCTAGTTTCTGTAAGGAAAGTGTTAAGTGCCAGGGTGACCATAGTGTAGTGTAGGGTTAACTGACTCTGACTGCTATGGCAGGGTGTCAAAACCCTTCCATGTCAGAGTGACCGCTATAGAGAAAAGATTGTTTCTCTTAGAACACTTACAGAACAGGATGGTGGCTTCTCCCCTGTCACCCGGCTTTTTGTTGCAGGCGTTTATAGGGCTTTTTTGAGGACATGTTTGGAGTCAGGCATGACATCTGAACTTCTGTGTAGGGGTATATATATATATACACACACACACACATGTATGTATATATACACATACACATATATAGGTGTGAAAATAGCAGAAACCTATGCTTGCGCTAATGAAATAATTAACAGCAATTTCTCTATCGCTCATTGACAGATGTAGTCCTCGGTGATTCAGCACCTTCGGGTTATGCTGCCCTCCACAGGAGTAGGACTAGACAGGAAATAAAATGCTCTGGCCACACCCTAGGGGCAGTCCCCGAGGGTATATCCTCTCTCTCTCTGCCACAGCAAATCAGTTTTTTTCTGTCTAGTCAGGAGTAAGGACCTAGATGCCTTGCTGGGATCTTCGGTCCTGGCAGGATTTTTTTCTTAAAAAATTTTTTAGACAACTTTTTTCTCCAGTGTTCCTGTGAGATCTTCAAGCAAGAAAGCTGAACTGGGCGACGGGCTGGATGTTGAGATCCGGTGGTCACCCCAGTTCAGCCTACGAGCGCGTGCAGGCCATAGCTCCGCGCTGGGTCGGCCGCGACATAGTCCCACTGAAGGGACTGACCCTGCGAGTTAAACGTCTCGCTGAAACGCCAAAGACCATGAGTCACGGCGTCCGTATTGGTCGACAGCCCTCCTACCTCGGTGGAGAGGGGTACTGTCAGGAGTTGGCGCCCGCCTGGTTCCGGTATGGTGAGTAGTATGTTCCCCCTTTCCCCCTGACGGGCCTTGTGGTGAACGCGGGCCCCTCTCTGTAATGGTAAGGATGGGTTCCCCTCTATCCTATAACAAGCACAGATCCCCCTATATTGAATGTGATTTGTGTGGACAAAAAGCCAGTAGGCTTAGTTTGGGAGCTGACAATCTAATTACAAAGTATGTTTAAATGATTGTAATATGTGGCAGCAATGAAATCTTACGGTGAGAATAGAAGTTTCTCTTACGTCCTCCGACAGTCGCCGTCTCTTCATATTCGTCACATATGGGGTATTAGACTTTGCTCCGAAGGAGTAGCTAGGCAACAGATTAAGTTAACATTAAAGCTTTTAACATATCCCACCCTCAAGGGGTGGTCCCCTCAGTCAATACCCTCCTACTTCCTGCAACCATATCTCAGTTTTAATGTCTAGCTTGTCAGGAGTGGCTGGCTTTCTCTGTGCTGGGGCTTTCTGCCCCAGACTCTTTCTTCTTTTTTGAATTTTTGTTTGAGTTTTCTCTCTACCTTTACTTAGCTGTTCTTTTTGTCAGCGTTAGTTAGTTCTTCGGATGAAGAGGATCATGCGGGCTGGGTCTCGGGCTGATCCCCCTGGTCGCAGGTCGTGGGTCAGTGGCTTCCCAGCCTGCCATCGAGCGTTCAGCCAGGTAACGCTCCTGGCACAGTGAACGACCCATCCCTGTTCGGTGCAGGGATGATTGGTGAGGTGGCTACCTCACTGGACGCTGTGCGGTTTCTTAACCCCCATTCTGTGCGTCTTGTATGCGACTCTCCCTGCCTCATGTGCAGCGGCTTGTTCGCCTGTGCGGGTCCCCCACGCCATGTGAGGTAAGTGTATTTATGTGGGGACCTGTCTGTCTGGGGGGGTGTCAGTCTGGGACTGTGTAACCTGCCTCTATTCACACTGTTTGTCTCCCTATCTCTCGGCTGCATGCTGTGGGCTGCAAGGGGGGGGGGGGAGCTGTGTGACATTGTGTGTGTCAGCCTTGTCAGTGTGGGAAGCTGTGTGCTGTGGGTCATGTTTTGTGGCATGTTTGGGCATTATACAGCGATCGCTGCGGCGATCTGACATGTGTTTTTATACATGGATGACATGTGTGCATTACTGTACTGTGGAGCGGCGGTTTCGGCGCCAAACGGCGCCATTTTGCCTACACTCGCTCCGGCCGCATGTTCTACATGCATGGCGGCCATTTTCTTGTAGCCTCCCATAGGCTTTCATAGAGCGCCCTGGCAGCATCACTTCCTCTTCTCCAGGAACACCGATCGAGGCAGCAGCAGCGGCGAGGGTCTCCTCAGGTTTTATCCTTCTGTTCTTGCTATCCATTGCCTGTGTTAAGTTTAATATTCCCTGTGGGGGTCTCATTGTGCTTGTGTGTGGTGCGGTGGGCTGCGCTCGCCGCGCTTGCTTAAAGGGGCAGTTAACCCTTTATTATCCGGCATTTGTTATAGGGGCAATGGATTCTCAGGAGGGCAAATTTCCTACCGCCTTGGTGGAAAGCCAGGGGACCGCTGTTTCCCCCCCAGGAGGGGATTTAGCCACTATTGTGGCTGGCCTTGCTGCTCAGGTGCAGATGCTGGTGGCTGCTCAATCTACTAAGAGACCCAGAGTTGCTCTTTCCTCTGATTCTGAGGGTGAAGGTGATGGGGCTGTTATGGCGGGGGCCTCCTTATCGGGGTCCCGCTCCTCCCTGGATCTAGTGGGGTCCGAGGTGGAGGCTGAAGTTGAAGGGGTTGATAATTCTCCCCCTGGCTCGCCTGAAGAGCTTGCAATCATGGATGAATTGATTGCTTCCATAAAGCAAACGCTGCGTTTGCAGGATGAAGTGTGTCCCCCCGCTGCCTTGGCGGCTTATGGGACGCAGAGAAAACGCAGGACGCCGCAGGTTTTTCCCTGCAATGATGATTTTCAGCGCGCTGTTAAGGAACAATGGCGCAATCTGCGCAAACCTTTTGCTGTACCAAGTAGGTTCAAGCTGCGTTATCCTTTCTCGCCTTCCACTGATGAAAGGTGGTGTGTGCCTCCCCCAGTGGATCACGCAATTGCGGTTTTAAACAAATCCACTGCGATTCCTGCAGAGGATTCCCCTGTGTTCCGTGATGCCACGGATAGGAGATTGGAGTCTCTTGCCTGACATACTTATTCTGTTACGGGTTCTATGCTTAAGGCTCTGTTTGCTTCTCTCATGGCGGCCCAGGCGATCGCAAGTTGGACGCAGATGCTTAGGCGCGTCCTAGTGGCCGATTCGGCCTCGCCGGCGACCCTGGATATGGTGGATCAAATCCACCAGGGTGTCATGTATCTGTGCGATGCGGACCTGGACCTGGTTCCGTTGGCTGCACGTGTGCACAGCGTGGCGGTGTTGTCTCGCCGCCTGGTTTGGTTGAAATGTTGGTCGGTGGACCAGCCCTCACGTAAGACCTTAGCCAATCTACCTTATGATGGGTCTCGCCTTTTTGGGGAGTCCTTGGATGTGTTGATTAAGGGGATCACCGGTGGTAAGAGCACTCTCTTGCCCCATTTCCCCAAGGCTAAGGGGGCTTCTGGGAAGAAGCATGCTAATTTTCGGCCCCCTCAGGGGTCCTTTCGTGCCTTTCGGCCGCACTACAAGGGCAAGCCGTTCAAAGGTCAAGGCTCTCAGAAGAAGCCCTGGTCTGGTAAACAGAAGTCCGGTCAATCCGGATCCACAGCCCATAACAGTGCGGCCTGAAGGGGCGCCCTCACCCAGTTTTGGGGTGGGGGGACGCTTGCTCGGTTTTCTTCAGCCCTGGTTGGCCCGTGTGCGGGACAGATGGGTTCAGGAGATCGTTCGATCTGGTTACAAGATCGAGTTTCTCTCTCGGCCGGAGAGCAGATTTTTTCCCTCAAATCTTCAACTGTCTCCAGAGCGTTTGCGGGACCTGCACCTAGCGGTGCGGGACCTGAGGGCCCAGGGAGTGGTGGTTCCGGTGCCTCATCGGGACAGATTTCGGGGGTTTTATTCCAATCTGTTCACCGTGCCCAGAAAGGAGGGCAAGGTTCGTCCAATTCTGGACTTGAAGGCTCTGAACCGCTCTGTGCGGGTTCGCAAGTTCCGCATGGAATCCCTGCGGTCGGTGGTGGCTGCCCTGGTTCCGGGGGAATTCATGGCCTCCATCGATTTGAAGGATGCGTATCTTCACATCCCCATTTTCGAGGGTCACCAGAGGTACCTTCGATTTGCCATTGCGGAGGATCACTACCAGTTCGTGGCGTTGCCTTTTGGTCTCGCCTCGGCTCCGCGGGTCTTCACCAAGGTGCTTGCACCGGTTCTGGCATTGTTGAGGGCCCAGGGCATTTCTGTCCTGGGGTATCTGGACGACATTCTGGTTCGGTCTGCGACCAGCCAGGGTCTGGAGGAGGACCTGTCTGTCACGATGCAAACTCTGCAGGAGTTTGGTTGGACGATAAATTATCCAAAGTCGACGCTGAGTCCGTCGGTTCGTCTTCCCTACCTGGGAATGATTCTGGACTCGGTACAGGCGAAGGTCTTCCTGCCGGAAGACAAACTCAAGACTCTCCAGGAGGAAGTCAGGTCCCTCAGGGACGTTCCGCACTCGTCTCTAAGGACATGCATGAGATGTCTGGGATTGATGGTCTCGGCTTTCGAGGCGATTCCCTTCGCCCAGTTTCACACGCGGGGTCTCCAAGCGGAGATCCTGTCCATGTGGGACGGGCGACCTCAGTCTCTGGATCTTCCAATCTCGTTGAGTCATCGCACCAGAAGAGACCTTCTGTGGTGGCTCCAGTCCCCGATGGTGTCCGGGGGCAAGTCGTTTCGTCCTATCTCGTGGACGGTAATCACCACGGATGCCAGCCTGTCGGGCTGGGGTGGTGTTCTGGGCGTTCTGTCCGCCCAGGGGACTTGGTCAGAGGGGGAGTCCTCCCTTCCGATCAACATTCTGGAATTGCGTGCGATCAATCTCTGTCTTCATCGCTGGACGGACCGGCTGCGGGGCTGCCCGGTTCGGGTGCAGACGGACAATACCACGGCGGTGGCCTACATCAACCACCAAGGGGGCACCAGGAGTGCCCGAGCGGCTCGAGAAGTGGCCGACATTCTGACTTGGGCCGAGACTCATGTCCCGGCGATAACGGCGGTTCACATTCCGGGGGTGGAGAACTGGCAGGCGGACTATCTGAGTCGCCAGACCCTGGATCAGGGGGAGTGGTCTCTCCACCCGACTGTCTTCCAGATGTTGTGCGCGAAGTGGGGTCTTCCAGATGTGGACCTGTTCGCGTCTCGTCTCAACAACAAGGTGAGAAGGTTCGTGGCAAGGACGCGCGACCCTCGGGCAGACGCGTCGGACGCGTTAGTGGCCCAGTGGCATCAGTACAGGCTGATGTACGCGTTTCCACCGATTCAGTTGCTGTCCAGGTTCCTTCGCAGGTTACACTCGGAACGCAGCACGGTGATTCTTGTGGCACCGGACTGGCCTCGCCGGTCCTGGTACGCAGACCTCGTGAATCTGGCGGTCGACGCCCCGTGGCGTCTGCCTCTTCGAGACGATCTCCTGTCTCAAGGACCGATATACCATCCTGCTTTACAGTCGCTGGCTTTGACGGCCTGGCTGTTGAGACCGAGGTCCTGAGGGAGAAGGGTCTCTCCCCAGAGGTCGTTCATACCTTGATCAACGCGAGGAAGTCTTCCTCGGGGAAGGTTTATTACCGTACTTGGAAGGCCTATTTTGCTTGGTGTGAGTCCAGGGGATTTTCTCCCCGCACTTACTCGGTTTCCCGAGTGCTGTCCTTCCTTCAAACGGGTGTCGATCAGCGTTTGGCGCTGGCTACGATAAAGGGTCAGGTGTCTGCGCTGGCCGTTCTGTTTCAACGTCCCGTGGCTTCCAACTCCTTGGTTGGCACTTTTGTTCAGGGTGTGCGGCATCTGGTTCCGCCTAGGAGGGATCCTCTGCCCCCTTGGGACTTGAATCTCGTTCTTTCTGTGTTGCAACGTGCTCCTTTTGAACAGATCAGGGAGATCTCGTTGTCTATGTTGTCCAAAAAGGTCGCCTTTTTGGTGGCGATCACTTCGGCTCGCAGAGTGTCGGAGCTGGCAGCTTTGTCCTGCAAGTCTCCGTATCTGGTTGTTCATTTGGATAAGGTGGTCTTGCGACCTAATCCTTCTTTTCTTCCGAAACAAGTTTCGGATTTCCATCTTAATGAGGATATTTTCTTGCCTTCGCTGTGCGCGAAGCCTAAACATCCAAAGGAGGTGAGATTGCATTCTTTGGATGTTGTTCGGGCGATAAGGGTTTACCTTAAATCGACTGAGTCTTTTCGAAAGACGGATTCCTTGTTTGTTCTTCCAGAGGGTGCTCGGAAGGGCATGGCGGCGTCGGCCTCTACCATCGCCAAATGGATCAGGCAGACCATTGAACAGGCCTATGCTTTGCAGGGGAAGGTTCCCCCTGTACCTGTGAAGGCGCACTCTACTAGATCTCTGAGTACGTCTTGGGCCTGTCGTCATGGGGCTTCTGTAGCCCAGGTGTGTAAGGCGGCGACTTGGTCGACCGTGCACACTTTCACGAAATTCTACAAAGTAGATGTTCAGGCATCGGCGGATGCTTCCTTTGGCCGCAAGGTTCTTAGTGCGGCGATTCCCTAGGGTCCCTTATGGGGACCACTGGCTGTTGGGATAAGTTTTTTATCCCCTGGTTATTTGTCTTTTCCTGGGTTGTTGTTCCTGTTGAGCACCTGTTTTTTCCTGTTGCCCAGCTGGGTTCCTTCCTTTGGTAAGGTTCCTTTCTTTGATGCGGAGACTGCGTTGCCTTTCGGCGCGGATGCGTTTCCCACCCCTCATGTTTGCACTGCTTTGGGACGTCCCCATATGTGACGAATATGAAGAGGCGGCGACTGTCGGAGGACGTAAGAGAAAACGGAATTTTTGTAAAATCTTACCTGTAAAATTCCTTTCTCTGAGTCCTCCGACAGTCGCCGCCCCCGCCCCTCTTTTGGGGTTTGGTTGTATACTCTACTGCTATTCCACTAAAACTGAGATATGGTTGCAGGAAGTAGGAGGGTATTGACTGAGGGGACCACCCCTTGAGGGTGGGATATGTTAAAAGCTTTAATGTTAACATATTCTGTTGCCTAGCTACTCCTTCGGAGCAAAGTCTAATACCCCATATGTGACGAATATGAAGAGGCGGCGACTGTCGGAGGACTCAGAGAAAGGAATTTTACAGGTAAGATTTTACAAAAATTCCGTTATCTTACCTGTCAGAAGCAACAGGACATGTATGCGGCTTGCCAGGTCATTCCTCCAGCTGAAGCATGTCTCCCGACGGCCACGCGGTTCCGCCAGGGTTCGGTACCGCCGGTCAAGCTGATCTCCATGAGAGAAAGAGATTGCGATGCCTAGTTACTCTGCAGGATGCCGCTATGCTGGAACAGACCGCCGTAGATCGCGCGAGGCCGCCATTTTGGCGTAGCCTCGTGTCTGCAGCATGGGGGCAGCCATGTTTGAGGTGACTCAAACACCTCGTGGAGCTAGGGGAGGCGCCGGAAGGCGTGCAGAGGGGCGGAGCCGCCTCCTTTCTTCCCGGGCAGCCAGCCAAAAGACTTCCTGTTTGTGGAGACAGCGCTGTAACCTGTTGCAGTGAACTCTGAGCATCAAGTGGTGAGCCTGGGGGTCTATCTCTCTCTCGCTCGATAGGGATCCCTAGCAGGTAACACTGAGGAGCTTTTGTGGCGCTGGGGGTCTGAAAAAAAAAAAAAGTTTTATTTTTATTTTGGATCGAATTTTCCGGGTAGTTACTGGAATCATCATGGACCCTGCCACACAAGTACCCCCACCTGCTTCCCTCGAGGGGGCCACGGGACCTGCCGGTGCACAGAGTATGGGTGCATTTACAGCAGTTTTGGAGTCTTTGGTGGCTCGGGTGGAGACGGCCTGTCAGGGACGGGGGTCAAGAAAGCGACCCCCGCCTACCCCTTTATTATCGGACACTTCAGACTCAGAGTCTGAGATGGTCATTGCAGCTGCAGGTCCCTCTGCAAGGGCTGTTGTCTCAGGTAAAGTTCCCTCAGACAGTGAGGAGGACGTTAATACTTCCGCCATAATTCGGGAAGAAGCTTTGGTGGACGCGCTAGTTGTGGCGGTTCAGGAAACATTAAGACTTGAGGTTTCACCGGCAGAGGCAACTGAAACAGAGATTCCCTTTGGTACTAACAAACCCACCAAGACGGTGAAGGTTTTTCCTGTACCCAAGTGTTTTGGTAATAAAATTAAAGAAGAATGGGAGCATTCTAAGCGTACCTTTACTATTTCCAAACGCATTGCTAGACGCTATCCGTTTGAAGAATCCCTCATTAAGAAATGGACGGTACCACCAGTGGTGGATCCACCTATTTCCAGGCTGAATAAAGCCACGGTTATCCCAGTAGAGGACACTTCGTCCTTTAAGGATCCGGTGGATCGGAAGGTGGAAGCGGAGTCCCGCACTATTTTTTCCCTAATAGGGTCAGCATTTAGACCAGTAATTGTCATTGGTCTAGTTTCCCAGACACTTATGGAATGGGCGAGATTGGTGCGCCATGACCTGAAGGGGAAAGATATCCCCCAGGGAACATCTGATTTAATGGAACAGATCATACAAGGACTACAGTTTATCTGTGATGCAGCCTTGGATGCTACCCCTCTATTGGGGCATGCATCTATGTCAGCGGTAATCCTCAGACGTGTGCTGTGGTTGAAGTGCTGGTCAGCGGACCTAGGTTCCAAAAAGACTTTAACGAATCTCCCCTTTCAGGGGAATCGCTTATTTGGGGTCACCCTAGATGAGATCATTAAGGATGCCACTGGAGGCAAGAGCACTTTCTTGCCACAGGCGGCTAAAACTAAGGGACCTCGTAACAAGCGAGGACCTTTCTTTACTGCCTATAAAGGGTTCGTACGCCCGGCTGGAACTAGCGGGAAAGGCAAGGCTCCTCCAGGGGGGTTCAAGAAGGGCTGGTCGGACAAACAGAGGACCGACTCAGCCAAACCCGAAGCAAAGGATTACACAGCCTGAAGGTGCGCCCCCACCCGGTTTGAGGGTGGGGGGACGTTTTCACCGGTATCCAGGACATTAGATCGAGCATCGACTACTGCTACCGGTGCGATTCTTCCCTTCCAACTTTTAAGTACTACAGGGAGCGGTAGTCACCGTTCCCTGAACAGATCTTTTCCTTTACCTTTTCCAAAGATTAGTCTCAATTCCCCACAGGAATCGGATCCGGTTGACCAGACAGACCAAGAAGCCTCTAGCCAGGTGACTTCGGTCCCTGAGGTTCAACCAGGAAAGATCACCGTTCCTGATAGGAATCAGGTGTCTGATAAATGTGTGGGAACAGAAAACGACCAGACTTTTTCGGATGGTCGGGGCCAGATATCTCTAGGGACGCCTGGTTCAGATCCAGTTAGCGCCAGTGGTCCTAGAAATTCTAGGCTGGCCTCGTCAAGCCGGCCTGGCCGACTTGGACATGTTAGTCGCAGACGTTCCATGGGAACTTCGTTTTAGGGAGTGTCTGCGGTCTCAAGGACCAATCTACCATCGTGCTTTACAGTCGCTGGTTTTAATGGCCTGGCCATTGAGACCCAAATACTGAAGGACAGAGGGTTGTCAGCTTCAGTCATTCCTACCCTTATTAAAGCAAGGAAAGCGACTTCCAGCAAGGTCTATTATCACACATGGAAGACTTATATTGCGTGGTGCGAATCTTTAGGATTTCCTCCACGTACCTATTCGGTGACTCGAATATTGGCCTTTTTGCAAAAAGGGGTTGAGCAGAAACTAGCCTTGAGCACCATCAAGGGTCAAGTTTCAGCATTAGCAATCTTCTTTCAGAAACCTTTAGCTACCAAGTCCTTGGTGCGGAATTTCATCCAGGGGGTGCGGCACCTGGCTCCACCAGTCCACGCGCCCTTACCGCCCTGGGATCTTAATTTGGTTTTGTCGGTTCTACAGAAACCTCCCTTTGAAAACATCAGGGAGATTCCCTTGCTTACTTTATCCCAGAAGGTGGCCTTCTTGGTGGCTATCACTTCTGCTCGCAGGGTGTCAGAACTGGCTGCATTATCATGCCAGTCCCCATACTTAGTGATTCATAGGGATAAGGTAGTACTTCATCCTAAGCCATCCTTTCTTCCTAAGGTGGTTTCAGATTTTCATCTGAATGAAGATATTGTACTACCTTCCTTGTGTCCTCAGCCCAATCATCATCGGGAACATGCGTTGCATTCCTTGGATGTGGTTTGGGCAATCAGGGTATACCTGAAAGCTATGGAATCATTCCATGAGACGGATTCACTTTTTGTGATCACGGATGGCCCCAGAAAGGGGTTGCCTGCATCTGCCGCGACTATCGCCAAATGGATTAGACAGACGGTGGTACAGGCTTATTCTATTAAGGGTCGGAGTCCTCCGTTCCCTGTTAGGGCGCACTCCACTCGAGCGCTCAGTACTTCCTGGGCCTTCCGCCATCAGGCGTCAGTAGTCCAGGTATGTAAGGCGGCCACCTGGTCGTCGGTACATACCTTTACAAAATTTTATAAAATTGATGTGATGGCATCGGCGGATGCCTCATTTGGCCGCAAGGTTTTGCAGGCCGCAATTTGAGGAGACCGGACGTCTACCTCGAGGATTTTTTCTGTTGAAAAATTTTTTTGTTGAGTCTCATCATTGAGGATGAGCATTGTAAAACTTCTAGTTGGCACCGGTTGGGCCTTCTAGATTGGATTTAATTTCCATTTTTCCCACCCCTCATTTGTGGTACTGCTTTGGGACGTCCCGAAGGTGCTGAATCACCGAGGACTACGTCTGTCAATGAGCGATAGAGAAAAATGGATTTTTGTAAAATCTTACCGTAAAATCCTTTTCTCTAGCGCTCATCGACAGACGTAGTCCTCGGTGATACACCACCTTCGGGTTATGTTACCTCCGCAGGAGCAGGACTAGACAGGAAATTAAAAAGCTCTGGCCACACCCTAGGGGCAGTCCCAGAGGGTATATCCTCTCTCTCTCTGCCTCAGCAAATCAGTTATTTTCTGTCTAGTTAGGAGTAAGGACCTAGACACCTTGCTGGGATCTTAGGTCCTGGCAAGAATTTTTTCTTAAAGGATTTTTTTAGACAGCTTTTTCTCCAGTGTTCCTGTGAGATCTTCAAGCAAGAAAGCTGAACTGGGCGACGGGCTGGATGTTGAGATCCGGTGGTCACCCCAGTTCAGCCTACGAGCGCGTGCAGGCCATAGCTCCGCGCTGGGTCGGCCGCGACAAAGTCCCATTAAAAGGACTGAACCCGCGAGTTAAAAGTCTCGCTGAAACGCCAAAGACCATGAGTCACGGCGTTCGTATCGGTCGACAGCCCTCCCGCCCCGGTGGAGAGGGGTACTGTCAGGAGTTGGTGCCCGCCTGGTTCCGGTATGGTGTAGTATGTTCCCTCTTTCCCTCTGACGGGTTTTGTGGTGAACGCGGGCCCCTCTCGGTATGGTAAGAAAGAGTCCTTTCTATCCTATAACATGTCACAGATCCTCCTACTTTGAGTGTGATTTTTTGTGTACAAAAAGCCAGGAGGCTTGGTTTGGGAGCTAACAATCTATTGTATACATGTTTAAAAGATGTAATCTGTGGCATTCTGGGAATCTTATGGGTTAAGTATAAGCTACCTACCAGTCAGAAGCCACGGACATGTAGACTGCCTTCCAAATCAGATCTCCAGCTATTAGCAGGCCTCCCGAACGGCCATGCGGTCCGCCAGGGGCCGATACCGCCAACCACGCCATATCCCCAGGCAGAGACAGTGTTGTGTGCAGCACACCGACATTCAGCAGGCCGCCGCCATTTTTTCTTGCAGGATCGCACGAGCCGCCATTTTGGCGTAGCCTCGTGTCTCCAGCATGGGGGCGGCCATGTTTGAGGTGATCCTACACCTCGTGGAGCTTGGGGGAGGCGCCGGAAGGCGTGCAGAGGGGCGGAGCCGCCTCCTTTCTTCCTGGGCAGCCAGCCAAAAGACTTCCTGTTTGTCAAGACAGCGCTGTAAGCTGTTGCAGTTTAACTCTGAGCATCAAGTGGTGAGCCTGGGGGTCTATCTCTCTCTCTCTCGATCGATAGGGATCCCTAAGCAGGTAACACTAAGGGGCTTTTTTGTGGCGCTGGGGGTCAGAAAAGAAAAAAAAAAAAAAAGTTTTTTTCTTTACTTTTGAATTATATTATCCAGGAAGTAACTGGAGTTATTATGGACCCTGCCACACATATTCCCCCACCTGTTTCCCTCGAGGGGGCCTCGGGACCCGCCGGTGCACAGAGTATAGAGTCATTTACAGCAATTTTGGAGTCTATGGTGGCTCGGGTGGAGGCGGCCTGTCAGGGACGGGGGTCAAGGAAGCGACCCCCGCCTACCCCTATACCATCTGACACCTCTGACTCAGATTCAGAGATGGTCACGGCAGTTGCAGGTTCCTCTGCAAGGGCTGTTATCCCAGGTAAAGCCCCCTCAGACAGTGAGGAGGACGCTTCTTCTCTTGCTATAATTCAGGAAGAAGCATTGGTGGACGCACTAGTTGTGGCAGTGCAAGAAACCTTAAAACTTGAGACTTTACCGGCAGAGGCAACTGAAACAGAGAGGCCTTTTGGGACTAATAAGCCCATCAAGACGGCGAAGGCTTTTCCTGTACCTAAATGTTTTGGTAATCAGATTAAAGGAGAATGGGAGCATTCTAAACGTACCTTTACTATTTCCAAGCGTATTGCTAGACGCTATCCGTTTGAGGAATCCATCATTAAGAAATGGACGGTACCACCAGTCGTGGATCCGCCTATTTCCAGGCTGAATAAAGCCACGGTTATTCCAGTGGAGGACACTTCGTCCTTTAAGGATCCGGTGGATCGAAAGATAGAAGCAGAGTCCCGCACTATCTTTTCTCTGATAGGGTCAGCATTTAGACCAGTAATCGTTATTGGTCTAGTTTCCCAGACACTTACGGAATGGGCGAAGATGGTACGCCAAGATCTTAGGGGAAAAGATATTCCCCAGGAGACATCTGATTTGATGGAACAGATCATACAAGGGCTACGGTTTATCTGTGACGCAGCCTTGGACACTACTCCCCTATTAGGGCATGCATCTAAGTTAGCAGTGATCCTCAGACGTGTGCTGTGGTTAAAATGCTGGTCAGCTGACCTAGGTTCCAAAAAGACCTTGACCAATCTCCCCTTTCAGGGGAATCGTCTATTTGGAGCCAACCTAGATGAAATCATTAAGGATGCCACTGGGGGCAAGAGCACTTTTTTGCCACAGGCTGCAAAAGCTAAGGGACCTCGCAACAAGCGAGGACCTTTCTTTACCGCCCATAAAGGGCGCCCGGCTGGTACTAGCGGGAAAGGCAAGACTCCTCCAGGAGGGTTCAAGAAGGGGACCAACCCAGCCAAACCCGAAGCAAAGGAGTACACAGCCTGAAGGTGCGCCCCCACCCGGTTTCAGGGTGGGGGGACGTTTTCACCGGTATTCAGGACATTAGATCGAGCATCAACCACTACTACCGGTGCGATTCTTCCCTTCCAACATTTAAGTACCACAGGAAGCGGTAGTTACCGTTCCCTGAAAAGATTTTTTCCTTTACCTTTTCCTAAGATTAGTCCCGATACCTCACAGGAATCGGATCTGGTTGACCAGATAGGCCAAGCAGCCTCTAGTCGGGTGACTTCGGTCCCTGAGGTTCAACCAGAAAAGATCACTTTTCCTGATAACTATCAGGTATCTGATAAATGTGTGGGAACAGAAAACGACCAGACTTTCTCGGATGGTCGGGGCCAGATAGCTCTAGGGACGCCTGGTTCAGATCCAATCAGCGCCAGTGGTCCTAGACAGTCGCTGGTTTTAATGGCCTGGCCATTGAGACCCAAGTACTGAAGGACAGAGGTTTGTCTACTTCAGTCATTCCTACCCTTATTAAAGCAAGGAAAGCGACTTCCAGCAAAGTCTATTATCACACATGGAAGACTTATATTGCGTGGTGCGAATCTTTAGGATTTCCTCCACGTACCTATTCGGTGACTCGAATATTGGCTTTTTTGCAACAAGGGGTTGAGCAGAAGCTAGCCTTGAGCACCATCAAGGGTCAAGTTTCAGCATTAGCAATCTTCTTTCAGAAGCCTTTAGCTACCAAATCCTTGGTGCGGAATTTCATCCAGGGGGTGCGGCACCTGGCTCCTCCAGTCCGCGCGCCCTTACCGCCCTGGGATCTTAATTTGGTTTTGTCGGTTCTACAGAAACCTCCTTTTGAAAACATCAGGGAGATTCCCTTGCTTACTCTATCCCAGAAGGTGGCCTTCTTGGTGGCTATTACTTCTGCTCGCAGGGTGTCAGAACTGGCTGCATTATCATGCCAGTCACCATACCTAGTGATTCATAGGGATAAGGTAGTACTTCATCCTAAGCCATCTTTTCTTCCCAAGGTGGTTTCAGATTTTCATCTGAATGAAGATATTGTACTACCTTCCTTGTGTCCTTAGCCCAAGCATCATCGGGAACATGCGTTGCATTCCTTAGATGTGGTTCGGGCAATCAGGGTATACCTGAAAGCTACGGAATCATTCCGTAAGACGGATTCACTTTTTGTGATCACGGATGGCCCCAGAAAGGGTTTGCCTGCATCTGCCGCGACCATTGCCAAATGGATTAGACAAACGGTGGTACAGGCTTATTCTATTAAGGGTCAGAGTCCTCCGTTCCCTGTTAGGGCGCACTCCACTCGAGCGCTCAGTACTTCCTGGGCCTTTCGCCATCAGGCGTCAGTGGTCCAGGTATGTAAGGCGGCCACCTGGTCGTCGGTACATACCTTTACAAAATTCTATAAAATTGATGTGACGGCATCGGCGGATGCCTCATTTGGCCGCAAGGTTTTGCAGGCCGCAATTTGAGGAGACCGGTGGTCTACCTCGAGGGTTTTTTTCTGTTTGAAAAAAAAAAATGTTTTTCTCTTTTTTGTTGAGTCTCATCATTAAGGATGAGCATTGTAAACTTCTAGTTGGCACCGGTTGGGCCTTCTAGATTGGGATTTGATTTCCATTTTCCCACCCCTCAGTTGTGATACTGCTCTGGGACGTCCCGAAGGTGGTGTATCACCGAGGACTACGTCTGTCGATGAGCGCTAGAGAAAAATGGATTTTTGTAAAATCTTACCGTAAAATCCTTTTCTCTTAGCTCATCGACAGACGTAGTCCCCGCCCATCTGTTTTGGAGTTGGGTTGGGTTAAATTCTCTAAGCACTGCTTTTTCACATAACTGATTTGCTGAGGCAGAGAGAGAGAGGATATACCCTCTGGGACTGCCCCTAGGGTGTGGCCAGAGCTTTTTAATTTCCTGTCTAGTCCTGCTCCTGCGGAGGTAACATAACCCGAAGGTGGTGTATCACCGAGGACTACGTCTGTCGATGAGCTAAGAGAAAAGGATTTTACGGTAAGATTTTACAAAAATCCATTTTTCTCTTAGCTCATTGACAGACGTAGTACCCGCCCCTCTGTTTTGGAGTTGGGTTGGGTTAAATTTTCTAAACACTGCTTTGTGACATAACTGATTTGCTGTGGCAGAGAGAGAGAGGATATACCCTCGGGGACTGCCCCTAGGGTGTGGCCAGAGCATTTTATTTCCTGTCTAGTCCTACTCCTGTGGAGGGCAGCATAACCCGAAGGTGCTGAATCACCGAGGACTACGTCTGTCAATGAGCTAAGAGAAAAGGATTTTACGGTAAGATTTTACAAAAATCCATTTATGTCTCAGATGTTTTGCCTGCCTCCAAAGACCCCCAAAAAATGCCCAAAAAAAAAACGCCTGCTGCAAAAATACACACGTATATGTATTTATACACATACACACATATAGGTGTTATAGCAGAGAAGCCATATGGGTGTTAATTATTTCATTAGCGCAAGCATAGGTTTCTGCTACTTTCACACCTATATATGTGTATATATACATACATGTGTGTGTATATATATATATATACCCCTACACAGAAGTTCTGATGTTATGCCTGCCTCCAAAGACGCCCAAAAAAACGCCTGCTACAAAAACGCCCAGGTGTGTTTTTGCAGCAGGTGTTTTTTTTGGGCATTTTTTGGGGGTCTTTGGAGGCAGGCATAACATCTGAACTTCTGTATAGGGGTATATATACACACACACTTATATGTATTTATGCACATACACACATATAGGTGTTATAGCAGAGAAGCCATATGCATGTTAATTATTTCATTAGCGCAGGCATAGGTTTCTGCTACTTTCACACCTATATATGTGTATATATACATACATGTGTGTGTGTATATATACCCTTACACAGAAGTTCTGATGTCATGTCTGACTCCAAACATGTCCTCAAAAAAGCCCAATAAAACGCCTGCAATAAAAAGCTGGGTGTAAAAGTAGCGAAGCTACTAACCTGTTCTATATTAATTCTAATACAAACAAACTTTTTTTTCTGGTTCTGGACATGCTACAGAGCTGAAACTTCACAGGTACACTTTTTAGACCCCCCAGACACTAAATCCAAAGAAATCTCATTTTTTTTTTCAATAATATTTTCAATAATTGGCTCTCTATCAAAAATGACAATTTTTAAGAACTTTTTTTTAGTGTGATTAATAGTTCCTGGGGCATGACCCAGAACCTTAGGCACTTTTTAGGGGCATTTATTGGGTTTTAGGGCTTCAAAATTGTGTTTTTTGATTACCGAAGTTCGGGTCCCATTGATTTCAATGGGGTTCTGAAATCCGGGCCGAACTTTCGGGAAGTTCGGGTGTTCTGGTCGAACCAAACTTTTGAAAAGTTCGACCATCCCTACTTAGATCATATACTGTGCTTTTTTTTTTTTTTTTTTTAACTTTATTTTTTGTTACAATAAAATTTTTACTAAGGGGTTAGTGAGCTAAAACTGCCAAAGGTTGGTGTATATATAAGAATATTTGAATAGTATCATGCACCATTGAGGCCCGAATCAATGGACTGGTATGAGTTCTTTTGGTCTATATTGGTTGTTGTTCTATAACCACTTTAGGCTATATACAGTATATTGTACTTTGGGCTCACAATATTTATGGCAGTAATGGGCAAAATTAAAATGATATTTTTATAGAAGGCTTGATAGTTTGGGCATGCATATATATATGTGGGCAGGAATGCTTGTGAACCAGGTTGATTTTACCTTCAAGTCCAGCCCCAATGGTACAGATAGTCTTGATAAATGTATGCACAATTATTATTATTGAGCCAGTAACCGAGTAAGAATTAACTCCTGTGCTACCGAAAAACAACTAAAATATTAAATAAATAATATGGCAGCTTCTAACACCTATTGTCTTCCCACAATGACTACTAAAACAATAAATGGGGCTGTGTGCAGTCTATACATTTATCTTGTAGTGATAAATTATGAAAAACTTGAATGCAAAGCCATGTGCAATGCATAACCAGTAGGGCAGAGCCTGGCGGATTTGGACTGGAAGTGATGCAATCTGAATGCACAGTGATATTTCTGTTTGTTTTAAAGACATGTATGTAATATGTAATTTGTATGTAATATGAGTGTGGGTTTAAAAAATAAATTGCCTTGTTCTAAATACTACACCATTAGAGGCTGTTTCTGCACTCTTGGCACGTTACATTTGACCTCACCTAGCAGGTAATCAGTGTGGAACGGAAGCGCCCTTGTTGCTGGATTTGACAAAGCGCATGCGCGTGAAACACGTAGTCACGTCAACCGGGACGCTTGCGTTCCACACTGGTGCCTGCTAGGTGAGAGGCTCTTCTTCTGTACACCGCACAAGTGTCTGTGCACTGCAGTTACGGCTTATCTTTGCGCCGGCTGGGTCCGGCGAGGCTTTTCTACAGTCACCATCTCTGGCAACTGGGGCATTTGCCAATATTTGATATCCTCCATCTGGCTTTTCCACCTTGGACAGTGCCCCTGCCTCAATTGGGACCCGGTGTGGTAAGTGCTTATACGTTCCTGATTTATATTAAAATAAATTACGTTTCCATTTACTGATTGCTGTATCTAAATCCTCCTTGGATCATCACTAGTGTTTTCCCGTGCGCTGTTGATGAATGTTGTGTACTTTCCTAGCACCTTATCCCATGCTTTTTGACTGGCAGCAAGGAGACACTGCGGAAATTGCTTTGCATGCCTAAAATGTGGACTGGGCAATATGGGTGTACCTGGCAGCTACGGAGTCTTTTAGGAAATCAGACTTACTATTTGTGCTCACAGACAGGCCTCGGAAAGGGTTGTCCGTTTCTTCTGCGACCATTTCCAGATGGATCAGACAAATAGTGGTTCAGGTTCCTCCTTTCCCTGTCAAGGCACATTCTACTCTGGTGCTCAGTGCCTCCTGGGCTTTCCGTCATCAGGCATCAGTGATGCAGGTTTGCAAGGCGGTCTCCTGGTCATCGGTGCACACTTTCAAAAAGTTC
The DNA here is from genome assembly GCF_965119305.1 of Pelophylax lessonae. NCBI lineage: Eukaryota > Metazoa > Chordata > Amphibia > Anura > Ranidae > Pelophylax > Pelophylax lessonae. The sequence continues at coordinate 118,550,580 of NC_138771.1, read as the reverse complement.
TATAAAGTAGATGTGTTGGCATCTGCAGGCGCTTCCTTTGGCTGCAGGGTTTTTGCAGGCTGCTGTTTAGAGGATCTGGTCCTCTTTGAGGGTGTATTGTTTTTTTTTTTTTTTTTTTTCAGGTGAGCTCCAGTTGTTTTGGTTGAGCACCTGTTTACCTGGTTGGCTATAGTTAGCCTTGGGAATTTATTTTTCGCTGTTCCCACCCCTCATGTTTAACCCTGCATTGGGATGTCCCAATGGTTAAGAAGATCAGGAGCTGTGTCCATGAATGAACGAAAGAGAAAATGGGATTTCTCTTACGTCCTCTGACAGTCAAAGCCCTTCCACAAGTTCTTCACTATTGGGTAATGGCGCCCTCTGCAGAAGCAGGCTAGGTAGTGAAAACCTATCAAAAAAAGCTTTACACAAGACACACCTTTAGGGGCTGTCCCTCTCGACATTACCCTCAGCCCCACAGTGCTGCTAATCAGTTTCTTGCTGCCTAGCTTAGGAGTAGGACTAGGATACCCTGCTGGGACTCCTGTCTCAGTTTTTATTTTTTATTTTTCTTTGAAAAATGTTTTTATTTTATTTCTCACTCTTTATCGCTAGCTAGTATCAGGGGGATCCTCCTGGAGAACTACAAGAGACAGCCGGGCTGGGCCTTCCACTGGATAATATAGATTCTTATGGTGTCCCAGCCGGGCCAGCGAGCATGCGCAGGTTGTGGTCCGCCCAGGCCTCGCCACGGCGGTACACCGACGGATGGGGAGGAGCCTGCTGAGAAATATTCTTGGACGGGACGCCTCAACTCTGGAACGCCCTGTGTTGCAGCGTCCCCTCCTGGCTGACGACACCCCCACTCAGGGTGGGAGGTGACCCGTATCGGAGCAGAGCCCGCGGTCCGTGATATGGTGAGTGATGTTACCCCCCATGTCCCTGGGACAGTCATCTGGGGGGGTTATGTGGGCCCACTCCATGGGGATATCAGAGCATGCCGTCTCTGTGGTGTCCCCCCTGGCCGGTCTGGATGGTCCCTGCCTCCCTGCTCCTTCTAGGGGCGCTCTAGCAGCACCCGCTGCATGGGGGGGGGGGGTGTAGGGCTATTACTTGTCCTGCGGGGGGCTTCCTTAGGGATTCCCGCGGTGGCCAGGGCCCTGTGCTTATGACTGTTGGCGCCGTTTGTTCTGCCACCATTTTAGGTGTGGGCAAGCCTGGCTGACTCACTCTGTGGGCAGCAGCCATTTCTTTGATACATGTGCTTTAGCGCTGCTTTTGGCGCCATCTTGGATGTGGGCAGCCGCCTAGTAAGGGCGGCGGCCATTTTCCCTGTGATTTCTCCCCATAGAATTCTATTGGCATCCATTTTTTGTGTGGCTCAGGGCTGTTTGGCCTCTAGTGGATTAGGTCACTTCCTCCTGACATCTTCCTTTTCCTGCAAGGCATTATCTTTAGCAACAGTGCTGTATGTTTCAGTATTTCCAGCATCCTAAAGGGGGACTCCAGCGGCGGTGCGGATTTGCGGTGCGGTCTGCAAATTTTGCCAATTTAAAGGGCCAGTGTTCCCATTTTTTATAATTCTGCTATCATGGAGTCCCAGGATACCAATTTCCACACTGATCTTGTGTGTGCTTCCGGAACATCTGGAGCACCTGCTCTAGCTTCTCTAACTGCAGTCATTGAAACTTTGGTGTCAAAGGTTGATCTTAGGATGTCGCAGGGGAATGATCAAAAATGGCCGATGCCCTCTCAGTCATCTGATTCAGAGCCTGATATGGTTGCCACGGACAATGTCCTCCCTGAGGGTTCCCAGTCCTCACACTCAGACGGTGAGGAGAAAGAGTCCTCCTCCACTGCAGCGCGTGAACGCGCTTTAGTTGAAGCACTTATTAGCTCCGTCAGGGAGACTTTAAATATTGATAATGAGCCCACCCAGTCAGGTAAGCGGGTTTCCTTCGGGTCCCGCAAAGCACAGAAGTCGGGTCAGGTTTTCGCCTGCCCCGAGGAGTTTCACGATATCGTGAACGAGCAGTGGCGACGCATTAAGCATGTGCTGGTGGTGCCTAAGCGTTTTCAATGCCGCTACCCCTTTGCACACCCCATTAACACTCGCTGGGCGGTGTCATCTAAGGTGGACCACACTGTCCAGGTTGAATAAATCCACGGTGGTACCCGTGGAGGACTCCCCGGTGTTTAAAGACCCAATGGATAAGCGAGTGGAGTCACTTTCCCGCCACATGTATCTGGTGGCGGGCTCCCTCCTCAAGCCTGTGTTCGCTTCCGTGATGGTTTCTCAGATGGTTACGGTATGGATCAAGGTGCTTAAACGCAGCTTGGTGGCTGAGCCGGTCCCTCCGACTCTCATTGACCTGGTAGACCAAATGGCCCAGGCCTTGGTGTATCTGTGTAATGCGGCCCTGGACGAGGCTCCTCTAGTAGCAAGGTTGTCTGCGGTGGGGATCGCACTCCGCCACATGGCGTGGTTGAAGAGCGGGTCGGCTGACCATGCCTCAAAAAAGACTGTGTCTGATATCCCTTATTTGGGGGATAGACTTTTTGGGGACTCCTTGGATGAGATTGTCAAGGGTCTCACAGGGGGTAAGAGTACCCTTCTGCCCCAAGCCGCAAAGGGTAAAACATCCTGCACGCGGCGGGGGCCTTTTCGTGCCTTAGGGGCGCAGGACAAAGGTAAGTCCTTCAAGGCTTCCAGCGGTAACAAGAAGCCCTGGTCTGGTAAGCCCAAGGCCAGTCAGTCCGGTGCTGCGGACCAGTCTTCCTCCGCCTGAAGGGACGCCCTCACCCGTTTCAGGGGTGAGGGGACGTTTGTGTTACTTTCAGGAACCCTGGTTGTCCCAAATTCAGGACAAATGGGTTCACAACTGATTCGCTCAGGGTACAAGATCGGATTTCGATCTCGTCCTGCAGACAGGTTCTTTCCATCCAATCTCCATCTGTCTCCCGATCATTTAAGGGATCTCAAGGGGGCTGTGCAAGATCTTCTTGCTCAAGGAGGTATTGTACGGATTCTTTCGCGGGACCGGTTTCGCGAGTTCTATTCCAACCTGTTCATGGTACCCAGGAAGGAGGGCAAAGTGCATCCGATTCTAGACCTCAAGTCTCTGAACCTCTTTATGAAGTCTGGTGCAGAAGTTCCGGATGGAATCAGTGGTGGCGTCTTGAATCAGGGATTTTCTGGCCTCCGTCGACTTAAGGATGCTTATCTGCACGTCCCTATATACGATGGTCATCAGCGATATCTCCGCTTCGCAGTGGCAGAGGACCATTTTCAATTTGTGGGATTACCCTTTGGTCTTGCCTCAGCCCCCAGGGTCTTTACCAAGGTTTTGGGCCCGGTGCTGGCTCTGTTGCGCAAAAGAGGGGGATTGCGGTCCTCCGTTATCTGGACGACCTCTTGTTACGAGCGAGCTTGTGTGTCACTCTGTCGGGCGATCTGACAGTCACGGTTCAGATGCTCCAGGAGTTCAGATGGACCATCAACTTCCAGAAGTCGGCACTGACCCCCGTCAGTCCATCTGAGTTACCTGGTCATGGTCTTGGACTCCGCTCACGCCAAAGTTTTTCTCCCAGAGGAAAAGCTTCAGACCTTGCAGGGCGAGATCAGGTCCCTCAGGGACAATGATCTCTCCTCCCTGAGGGCCTGCATAAGGTCCTTGGGGCTGAAGGTCTCAGCCTTTGAGGCGATCCCGTTTGCTCAGTTTCACACAAGGACTCTGCAAGCAGAGATTCTTGCCAGATGGTACAAGGATCCACAGTCCCTGGACAGGATGATATGTTTGAGCCGTCTCACAAGGTCAGAGCTTTCATGGTGGCTCCTGTCACCCGCTCTGAGCCAGGGCAAGTCCTTTCTGCCCCTGTTGTGGACGGTGATCACCACGGATGCCAGCCTGACAGGCTGGAGTGGAGTACTGGTCACCCTGTGTGCCCAGGGGACATGGTCGGCGGAAGAATCTTTGTTGCCGATGTCCTGAAGCTCAGGGCGATCAAACTTTGCCTGCTCCATTGGGGGCCGTGGTTGCATGGTCGCCCGGTTCGAGTTCAAACGGACAATGCCACAGGCTTACATCAATCACCAGGGGGGCACCAAGAGAGCCCGGGTGGCCATGGAAGTGGCCAAGATTCTAACCTGGGCCGAGGCACACGTTCCAGCTATCTCCGCTGTTCACATTCCTGGAGTGAAGAATTGGCAGGTGGACTATCTGAGTCGTAAGTCCTTGGATCAGGAGGAATGGTCCCTGCATCCGGAGGTGTTTCGTCTCCTGTGTGCCCGGTGGGGGACACCGGGCATGGATCTGTTCGCGTCCCGCCTCAACAAAAAGGTGGAATGGTTCGTGGCCAGGGCCCGAGATCCTCTGGTGGATGCCATGGACACCGGTATCGGCTGATTTTATGCCTTTCCCCCGATTCAGATGTTGTCCAGGTTCCTCCGCAGGTTGGCGTCGGAACAGGTGCAGGTATTTCTGGTGGCCCTGGACTGGCCTCGTTGGTCTTGGTACGCAGACCTCATGCAGATGGTCATCGAGCCTCCCTGGCGGCTGCCTCTGAGAGAAGATCTGCTGTCTCAAGGGCCGATCTTCCATCCTGCTTTACGGTCTCTGGCTTTGACTGCGTGGCTGTTATGAGCCAGGTGTTAAGAGACAGAGGTCTCTCTAATGCTGTCATTCCTACCTTGCTGAGACCTCGGAAGGCTACCTCCAGGAAGATTTACCATCGTACCTGGAAGACGTATATTGCCTGGTATGAGTCGCAAGGGTTTCATCCTCGCTCCTTTTCGGTGGCGAGGATATTGGCCTTCCTGCAGGAAGGTGTAGAAAAGCATTTAGCGCTGGGCACGATCAAAGGTCCGTTGTCGGCCTCAGCCATTCTCTTCTAGCGCCCCTTGGTGACTTATTCCCTGATCCGCACCTTTATTCAAGGGGTGCGTCATCTGGCTCCCCCCGCGGAGGGCTCCCTTGCCTCCGTGGAACCTGAATTTGGTTTTGTCCATCTTGCAATGGTCTCCCTTTGAGAACATCAGAGAAATAGCTCTGCCTGTGTTGTCCCAGAAAGTGGCCTTTCTGGTGGCTATCACCTCTGCTCACAGAGTGTCTGAATTGGCGGCTCTGTCTTGCCGTTCACCTTATCTGGTCGTTCATAGGGATAAAGTGGTCCTGCGACCCAATCCGTCTTTTCTTCCTAAGGTGGTGTCTGCTTTCCACCTCAATGAAGACATTGTTTTGCCTTCGCTTTGTGCGAAGACAAGCATCCCAAGGAATTTGCCTTGCATTTGTTGGATGAGGTTTGGGCAGACAGGGTTTACCTGTCTGCCACGGAGTCTTTTAGGAAGTCTGATTCCCTGTTTGTCCTTCCGGAGGGACCTCGGAAGGGTTCGGCTGCGTCCGCTGCAACCATTTCTAAATGGATCAGACAGACTATTGTTCAGGCCTATTCACTTAAGGGTCAGGTGCCTCCTTTCCCTGTGAGGGCGCATTCTCCTAGAGCCGTGAGTGCCTCTTGGGCTTTTCGCCATCAGGCTTCTGTGGCTCAGGTGTGTAAAGCGGCAACCTGGTCGTCTGTGCACACTTTTACCAAATTCTACAAAATTTACGTGATGGTATCTTCGGATGCTTCCTTTTTGAGCGCTGCAGTTTGTTGAAGAGACATGTTTTCTCTTCCTGGGGTGAATTTGTTGTTCTGGGGTTAGCTCCTGGTGGTTGAGCTTTTTGTTGCCCTGTTGGCAATGTTTTGTTTTTTTCTGGCCTTGTTGGCACATTGCCGTTCTGTTGGTTGCCACCCATTACACCTGCACTGCTTTGGGACATCCCAATAGTGAACAACTTGTGGAAGGGCTGCGACTGTCAGAGGATGTAAGAGAAAATATAATTTTTGTAAGAACTTACCGTAAAATTATTTTCTCTGAGTCCTCTTACAGTCGCAGCCCCCGCCCCTCTATTTTGGGTTTGGTTTTCTTCCTGTACTGCTTGCTACAAAACTGATTAGCAGCACTGTGTGGCTGGGGGTAATGTCGAGAGGGACAGACCCTAAAGGTGTGTCTTGTGTAAAGCTTTTTTTTATAGGTTTTCACTACCTAGCCTGCTGCTGCAGAGGGCACCATTACCCAATAGTGAAGAACTTATGGAAGGGCTGCAACTGTCAGAGGACTCAGAGAAAATAATCTATTGTTTTACTTACCGTAAACTCCATTTCTCTGATGTTCATTGATGGACATAGCACCCACCCCTCTGTGGAGTTGTAATTTTTCTGACACTGCTTGTAACAAAACTGAGTACCTATAGCAGAGAGAGGGAGTATACCCCCTGGGACTGCCCATAGGTGTAGCCAGACTTTTTTTCTGCCTAGTGTCCTGATCCTGTAGGGGGCAGTATAACCCAATGGTTAAGAAGATCAGGAGCTGTGTTCGTCAATGAACATCCGAGAAATGGATTTTACAGTAAGTCAAAAATCCAATTTTTTTCTGGATGACAGCTAAGGAGTAAAAGTGGGCATCCTAGCGGACAGAAGAGCTTGGTGACTTTACTACGAGCATACAGGCGGGCATCTAAGACCCCAGCAGACCCTGGAGGTTATACAGAATGCATTGAATAACTTTACATTGTATGTGAATCATACGTTTAAGGTGAGAGCATTGTGAGCACTGTGGTGACATAGGAGGAATCACAATTTCGGAACAGCCTTGAGCTTCACAGTTTTTTGGGATAACAGCACTGGAAGGTTCAAGAACTGTATGCATGCACCTGGATATGCATTCACATTTGTCATAAATTGTCACTATGAGATAAACTTAGAGACTGCACACGCGGTTGATTAGGGACTTTTAGCAAGCCTTTACTATGTTGTGACATTTTGCCAATTATTTTAAATATTTAATTTGTAATTTTTAGTATATTTATATTTATGGTAATACCTTATGTATTCAGAATACTGTTGTTATATGTGCATATGTGGAGTAACAGCACGAAGTGCAGTTGTTATTTCAGTCACTTGAGTAGCGCAGCACCATTTAGGCCCCACACTTATGCGACCTAAAAGTGGCGCAATTTTACAGCGATTTTGCTGTCGCAATTTTACTGGGATTTTGACTGGACTTGAAGCAATGCCTATTTCTTTGGACCTCAAAACGCATTAAAATCGTCCCAAAGGAGTGCAGGGACTACTTTGAAGTCGTTGCGACTTGAAGTTGTACAGATATGAGTGGTACTCATGGAAATCATAAAGTACGACTTGCCATGCGACTTTGCAGTCCTAAATTGCAGGACAAGTCGCACAAGTGTTAAAGGGGCCTAAAGCTCCATTAACACTTGTACGACTCCAAAGTTGTGTAGACTTTGGAGTGCCACTTTGGTGCAACTTTGCATAGGTGAAACTTGGATACGACTTTGGCTTTGACCAGTGATAATGGACAACTGTTGCACACAAGTTGCATTGTATAAGATTCAGGTAAGAGTTTCATGCAACTTCTTAGCGTTAACATTGATGTCTATGGCCCTTAAGTTGCATGAAGGTCAGACCTAAGTAGTGCATGAACTACTTTGAAGTTGCTGCAACTTTATCATTGGTAAACATGGTTAACGACTTGTCATTCAACTTTGATGTCCAAAGTTGCATGACAAGTCGTACACATGTGAATGTAGCCATATTGTTTGCAATTATTAAACCAGAATTCCTAATGCTTTAGGAATAACCCCTATTTCTCGAAATGCACTGGGTTTTGCTTCTGGTATTCAGTCACCACGGACTATGGTTGTACAAACAAGCTATATACCACATTGTTTTTATGCCTATATATTGTAAATTGTATTTTGTTATGTGCAATAAAATGTATTCCTTATAAATTGACCTTTCATTTATGCCCTACAAAATCCCACCCAAGGGGAACCAATACAAATTGATTTTAAGGCTTTAGGATAAACATGAAATATCAACTTTTTGCTTTAATATGTTATCATATGATGCTTATCACTTCTTTGGAAAACATTTCTGGTTCTTCTGAAGAAAAAACACACCTGTGGCAGTAAACAGTGACTAATGTACTTAGTAAATATAATAAATAATACAATATGCATAGAAATAAACCTTTTATAAATGATTAGCAAAGTAGAAAATACTGCCAACGGTTTAGTGTTTGCTTCAAATGTATGCCCCTATTGAAAGTATTTGTCAAATCATAAGGTTGTGCGTAGACTTCATAAAATCAATGCCTTTTTTATGTAATCACCAAACGATTGTAATTCTGACAATCTTTTTTAACTGCTAATTACCGTTTTGGCTATCAGCCCTGTCATGTAGGTCACCGTCATTCATTCTTACTCATGTCTCAGTAATCTACTCTCCTTTTTTCCATGGAATTGCTAGAGTATTTTTCATGTGTGTATTTATCATGCTAACCTCTAGCTATCTTAAAGTGGAGTTCCGGCCACAAAATCGACATAATCGATTTTGGGCCATCCGCTTGCTCTGTCACCTGAAAAACAAATGGATAGTTAGGATTTTTTTTTGTTTACTTACCTTGTTATTGAAGAAAAATATACTCACCTTTCTTCCACTTCCTCCCTCTGCAGCCGCGCCGTCACTTCCTCTTTGCATTGATTCCTGGGAGCTGAACGTCATCGCTCCCAGGAATCAATGCGCCTGCACTGGCCCCGCTCATCACTTCCGGTGCGGGCGCCTCATTCCCTGCTAAACAGCTTCTGGGCATGCCCAGAAGCTGTGGAGGGATGACGCGCCCGCACCGGAAGGGACGAGTGTGGCCGGTGCAGGCGCATTCTGGGAGAAGAGGACGCAGAAGAGGACGCGCTGGCTTCAGCTGCCCACATCCGAAATGGCAGAGTTGGAGAAGAAATTTTCAAGGTAAGTATTTCTTCTAAAAGGTAAGCGGGACCTGGGATAGTACAGAGGCTATCCATTGTGGAATGTACTAGCCCTGACTGTCCCGGGGGTATTTTTAGCTAAATTTCACCCCCGTGGCCGGAACTCCGCTTTAAATTTGAGCCTTGATCTATTCTCATCCTACTATACCTCATTTTCTGTCCTATATTCTTGTCTGGTACTTCCATTGTTCTGTTTAACTATTGCATCTCTTGCAGAGACAATCTGCATTCTACTTGTTGGAATATTAGGTAGAAATTAAGACAAGTTGAAGAAAAGGAAGTTTCCTTTACATAGTAGCACATTGTTAAGTAGACACAACAATGGCCACTCTATCATTACAATTACAAGTATTCAGTTCCAAACAATTCCTTGTTTCATAAATAGCTGAATATATTAGTCTGGGCACACACACACACACATCGAACCCTGATCAGGGTTCGTACGGTCATGAAAATCCTGGAAAAGTCATGGGATTTTGACATGACACTTTCCAGGACTGGAAAAGTCCTGGAAAATGGGAAAACTTACTAAGTTTTGGAAAAGTCATGGAATTGTGTTGTGCAACTATTTATTTTTGTCTCGGGGCCCCCTTTATTCTGTGGGAGCGGGGACAGTAAGTGGGACTATTTTCTGTGTTTCGGGTTTAGGCGGATTAATCTGCCGCAGCGCACAGCTGAAGCCTGATCACTGGTCTCTTCAATATGAATAGACTGTGACAGGCTCGGAACTCTGCGGCAGATTGATCCGCTGAAACTGAAACTAAGAAATCGTGGCTATACTGTCCCGCTCTCAGGGACGTACCAGCGAGGGGGGGGGGCGCATGCACTGGGGGGGTGTCAGGCCGGTGTCCGCGGGGCCACCCGCATCTCCGCACTGGGGGGGGTGTCAGGCCGGTGTCCATCGGGCCGCCCGCATCTGTGTGAAGAAGGCAGCGGCAGAAGGAATGTCAGTGAGGAGTCTATTGTGGAATGTCAGTGAGGAATGTCAGTGAGGAATGTCAGTGAGGAATGTCAGGAATGTCAGTGAGGAATGTCAGGAATGTCAGTCAGGAATGTGAGGAATGTCAGGAATGTCAGTGAGGAATGTCAGTGAGGAATGTCAGGAATGTCAGTGAGGAATGTCAGGAATGTCAGTGAGGAATGTCAGGAATGTCAGTGTGGAATGTCAGGAATGTCAGTGTGGAATGTCAGTGAGGAGTCTATTGTGGAATGTCAGTGAGGAGTCTCGTGTGCTGGATAGGAGGGGGATGGGATGGGACAGCTGCATAGAGAGGAATTGAACTTTCATATTCCTCATGTCACTGAATGTTGTTTCTCCTCCTCTCAGAAGCTGCACTAGGAATATGGAAAGTTAAATTCCTATATATGCAGCTGCCCCATCCCCCTCCTATACAACTTCCTTTGCTGGCCCCCCTAAGTGCTCTTTTAGCCCCCTCCATGCTCTTAGTCTGGCTCCCCCAGTGATCTCCCCCCCCTGGCTCCCCCTCAGTGATTTCCTGTCCCCCCCCAGACAGTGCTCTCCAGTTCCCCCCCCTCCCCCTGTGCTCTACATCCCCCCTGGTTTTCCCTGCCTGCCCCCCCCAGTGCTCTCCGCTCCCCTGCGCCTTCCAACCCCCCTGCAAGCCTCTAACCACCTCATGTATTATGTCCGCAGCCTCTAACCATCTCCTGTACCATGTCCACAGCCTCTAACTACCTCCTGTACCATGTCCGCAGCCTTTGACCACCTCCTGTACCATGTCCACAGCCTCTAACCATCTCTTCTATCATGTCCGTAATCTCTGACCATCTCTTGTCTTTTATCATGTCTGCAGTCTCTGAGGGGGTCTGGAGAGGAGTCAAAAGTGGGAGTGCTGTCGGGATGGGGATCACAGGAGAAGTCAGACATGTGTGGACTGGGGAGAGGAGACTACAGGATAAAACCAGAGCATGGTGCACCTAAGAGGAGGTCAGTGACAGTGCTGCCCGGCCAGTCTTAGGGGGGGTCACTGATTTAAGGGGGCACTGTTATAAAGGTTCCTCCTTGTATCAGGACCCCCCCCTCCCTTCCTTAGTGCATTCACTCTGTGGAAAGTGGTCTTTGGTCACCAGAGTCCCCCCCCTACATCAGAGTTCTCAGCTTTTTCACCCGTGCGCTCGAAGTGACACCCGCTCCCAGCTGCGGCAGTGGTGCTTCCATCTCATCCACTGTAAAACAAGGGACCATTTTTAGTCGCGCTGTATCCAGAAACGAAACCCTAACTGCAGAGGTATTGTACACTACAAAGATTGTCATTTATTTTAGTAAAAATATGCTGGGTGTGACATGGGATTTTCTTCTTATTTAACATGTATACATAGACATTTCATGAAACTTTAGGTCATGAATATTTACGTGAAGTCATGGAAAAGTCATAGAAAAGTCATGGAATTTTATTGGTTAAAATGTGTATGAACCCTGCCTGATGTAGATCTACCTAAGCAATCTACAGTACAACCTTGGATTGCGATCATAATTCGTTCTGGAAACATGCCTATAATCCAAAGCACTCGTATATCAAAGCAAATTTCCGCATAAGAAATAATGGAAACTCAGATGATTTGTTCCACAATCATTTATTCATATGTCTTTTTTTTATCGTCGTTTATATGTCCATTTAAAAAAATATGTTGTTGATAGTCCATTTAAAAATATTATAGCAATCAAAGGTTGTGTAACCATAAAATGTCCAACCATAAAATGTCCATCCACAAATGGCATCTTCCACAAGGGGATTAGAAACCAAATCCAGCAGGAGCTACAGAGTCTAAAAGAGAAGAGAGGCGCCTCCAAGTATAGCAAAAAGGGTAAAACTGCCCACATAGACCATCCTCTGCACCGCCAGCTCTCACCATTGTCAGTCTGCAATCGCGAATAAGACTACCCTGCAGTAGAGCATTCTGAAAGTGAGGCTTGAAACGCTCGTGCAGTGTAGCGTTGAAGTGATGACGACGATGGAGATGCAGAGAACAGTCTATGTAGACCGCTTTAACCCGGATGCCTGCATACTTGCTTGTGCCCGTTTTATTTATCAATGTGAGTTGCAAAATGTTGTACCTTCATTAAATGTGACCATATTGCTACAATTAGAGATACCTGTCTTCCTTTTTATACTCAGTTGTGACATGACGCTACTTGTAAATCAAGACATCGCTTGTGTTTTAAATTCAAAATTTATAAAAAAAAATTAGCTTGTCTTGCAAAACACTTTTGGACCAAGTTACTCTTAATCCAAGGTTTTACTGTATTCAGTTTATATCCAGTCAGGTAGGCCCTCATATGACATATTTGTTACTGAATTTTGCTCATCTAACAAATCAGCTGCAAGCAGATTCTAACTATGCGTGGCTACCTTTAAAGTCTAACTAAAGGCAAAACTTTTTTTTTTTTCAGTTTTGGATAGAGTGGGGAGGGATTAGAATCCCTGTCAGTTGGTATTGCTGCCTGTGCACTCTTTAGGGAGATTCAGGCCCCGTTCACACTGGGGCGATCCGACTTCCCGGGGCGACCTCCGAGGTCGCGGTGCGAGCAGCGCGCCGCAACCTCGGAGCGGCAGGCACAGACTTCATAACATTGAAGTCTATGACGGTCGCTCCGGGTCGCCCCAAAGAAGCTCCGGACCCTTTTTCTAAGTCGGAGCGACTTGTGTCGCTCCTATTAGAACGGGTCCGCAGCTTCCCTATGGAAGGCGACCTACGGCGACCTGTGAGGCGACCAAGTCGCCTCACAGGTCGCCCTAGTGTGAACGGGGACTTATTCTCTCTAGTTGTCCTGTTTACCATTATCATTGAAAGTGAAATTAAAAGAAAATCCCATATTTTGGGTTTTTCCCAGAAAAGTAAAAGAGGGGAAATCTTCGGGGGCACTAGTTCTTGTGATCTGGGGGTCCCCAAGAGATTATCTTAATTTATAGGGATTTCCTCTCACTTCCTATTTGACTATGAGACAGAAAGTGAAGGGAAATCTCCGCAATGAGAGACAGATGGTGAAAAAAAATAAAAAATCTTACAGTGGTTATAACCCTTCTATGCTTTATCCAAAAAAAAAAAAAAGAAGTTTGTTTTTAGTTCTGCTTTAACCACTTGAGTACTGGGCATCTTTACCCCCTTCCGGCCCATGCCAATTTTCAGGTTTCAGCGCTGTCACACTTTGAATGACAATTGCGCAGTCATGCAGCACTAAACCCATATGTAATTTCTATCATTTATTTTACACAAATAGAGCTTTCTTTTGGCGGTATACAGTGGGTACGGAAAGTATTCAGAACCCCTTAAATTTTTCACTCTTTGTTATATTGCAGCCATTTGCTAAAATCATTTAAGTTCATTCTTCTTCCTCATGAATGTACACATAGCACCCCATACTGACAGAAAAACACAGAATTGTTGACATTGTTGCAGATTTATTAAAAAAGAAAAACTGAAATATCACATAGTCCTAAGTATTCAGACACTTTGCTCAGTATTTAGTAGAAGCCCCCTTTTGATCTAATACAGCCAGGAGTCTTTTTGGGAAAGATGCAACAAGTCTTTCACACCTGGATTTGGGGATCCTCTGCCATTCCTCCTTGCAGATCCTCTCCAGTTCTGTCAGGTTGGATGGTAAACGTTGGTGGACAGCCATTTTTAGGTCTCTCCAGAGATGCTCAATTGGGTTTAAGTCAGGGCTATGGCTGGGCCATTCAAGAACAGTCACGGAGTTGTTGTGAAGCCACTCCTTCGTTATTTTAGCTGTGTGCTTAGGGTCATTGTCTTATTGGAAGGTAAACCTTCGGCCCAGTCTGAGGTCCAGAGCACTCTGGAGAAGGTTTTTGTCCAGGATATCCCTGTACTTGGCCGCATTCATCTTTCCCTCGATTGCAACCAGTCGTCCTGCTTCACTGTTGGGACTGTATTGGACAGGTGATGAGCTGTGCCTTGGTCTCATCAGACCAGAGAATCTTATTTCTCACCATCTTGGAGTCCTTCAGGTGTTTTTTAGCAAACTCCATGTGGGCTTTCATGTGTCTTACACTGAGGAGAGGCTTCCGTCGGGCCACTCTGCCATAAAGCCCCGACTGGTGGAGGGCTGCAGTGATGGTTGACTTTCTACAACTTTCTCCCATCTCCTGACTGCATCTCTGGAGCTCAGCCACAGTGATCTTTGGGTTCTTCTTTACCTCTCTCACCAAGGCTCTTCTCCCCCGATAGCTCAGTTTGGCCGAACGGCCAGCTCTAGGAAGGGTTCTGGTCGTCCCAAACGTCTTCCATTTGAGGATTATGGAGGCCACTGTGCTCTTAGGAACCTTAAGTGCAGCAGAAATCTTTTTGTAACCTTGGCCAGATCTGTGCCTTGCCACAATTCTGTCTCTGAGCTCTTCAGGCAGTTCCTTTGACCTCATGATTCTCATTTGCTCTGACATGCATTGTGATCTGGAAGGTCTTATATAGACAGGTGTGTGGCTTTCCTAATCAAGTCCAATCAGTATAATCAAACACAGCTGGACTCAAATGAAGGTGTAGAACCATCTCAAGGATGATCAGAAGAAATGGAAAGCACCTGAGTTAAATATATGAGTGTCACAGCAAAGGGTCTGAATACTTAGGACCATGTGATATTTCATTTTTTCTTTTTTAATAAATCTGCAACAATGTCAACAATTCTGTGTTTTTCTGTCAATATGGGGAGCTGTGTGTACATTCATGAGGAAGAAGAATGAACTTAAATGATTTTAGCAAATGGCTGCAATATAACAAAGAGTGAAAAATTTAAGGGGGTCTGAATACTTTCCGTACCCACTGTATATTCACCACTGTGTTTTTTATGTCTTGTTAAATAAACAAGAAAAAGCCACATTTTGAAAAATAAAGAAATAAAAATGTGTTTTTATTTGTTTCTGTTATAAAATAATAAATAAAATATATAAATAAAAAAAGAAATAATCTTTCTTTTTGAATTTAGGCCAAATTGTATTCTGCTACATTTCTTTGGTGAAATTAACCCATTATTATTTAGTCTGTAGGAGAGTTATAGAGTCCACAAACTATGGTATGTATCTGAAAATTGATCAATCCTGATGTACGGCTTTCATTTCTTGATGCATGAAAACACCAGGACAATACAAATACCCCAAAGGACCCCTTTTTGGAAAGTAGACAGTCTGAGGTAATTAGTAAGAGGCATGGTGCATTTTTTGAAGTTGTAATTTTTTGGCACTTTTTTTGGAAAATGAAGAAAAAAAATGTTTTTTTCACATTTTTTAAAAATCTTTTCATACTGTCACTAGTGCAGTACAGTGTCATCATATAACTGATGTGGCGGTGACCAGGGACACTAACTGGTGACAGTAAGTCATTTTTTTTTTCTTTTCTTTTTTTTCCTTTATTTTTACATTTATTTAGGCATAATGTGACCAGAACAATACAGTGTTACCATAGTAACACTGTACCACTCTGAGGAGATGATAAGGATTTTTATTTATTTATTTATTTTTTTATTTCACTGCTGTAAGCAAATATTTTTACTAAATGACAGTGTGTAGACTACTGTCTATTGTTGTGATTAGCCATGTTTGTACCACGTTATGTGACCAATCACAGCTAGCAACACTATTGTATACAATAAATGGCATGAAAGGAAGCCATTAATTGTTTACAACTCTCATGTGGTCTGCTATAATTGGTCACAGCGATCACAGCAGCGGGCCGGTATAGGGATCAGTCATCCGCTGTATTCAGTGGATGCAGCAGGTGACCGATTGCGCCAGAGCATGGCCTGTTTTCAGGAAGACTTCATATGATGTCCTTCCAGAACAATAGGGTTCCCGCCCATCCGGCGTATTACAATGACATGTGCAGGAAGCAGCTTAACCAGTCCTGGACCGCCCACCGCATATATACTGTAGCAGGGCGGCCCGGCTGCGCTAAATTACGTATAGGTACGTGATGCGTGCTCGCGGGCCAGAGGCGTGCGCCCACCATTACTGCAGTGACCTGATTTGGTTCAAAACCAATCATTTATCAGGTCAAGACCAATGATTTTTGGCCTGGACCAGGTGATCGGTTCTGACCAATTGCAGAATGTTATGTGCCTGTGTAAGGTAAACACAGGCACATGAAATGATGCAATCTCCTGGAGCCATTTTCGGTTCCAGCATGAGAGAAGAGAGCATCACAGTGAGTACACAAGCACTACACTGACACCAGTACACATAGGCACGCATTTACCCCCAGATCACCCCCCAGTTAACCCTTTCACTCCCTGTCACAGTTTCACTATATTAGTACAGTATACAGATAATTTACTGATCACTGTATTAGTGTCACTGGTGATGCCAGTTAGCGCCAGCAGAAGTGCCAGATAGGTTTAGGGTACCTGCCATGTAGCCCCAATAAATCTTTTACCCCTTGATCACCCCCAGTTAACCCCTTCACTGCCATGCCACAGTGTCACTATATACAGTATACAGATAAGTTACTGATCACTGTATTAGTGTCACGGTGATGCTAGATAGCTAGTTAGCATTAGTGTCTTAGTATAGTGTCAGGGTCCCGCCACATATTTTCTAATAAAGTTTGAACCACCTGATCGCCCCCCAGTTAACCCTTTCACTCCCTATCACAGTGTCACTGGTAAAGTGTACAGATCTTTTTTTCTGATCACTGTATTGGTGTCACGGGTGACACCAGCTAGTTAGCGTTAGCTTCAGTGCCAGTTAGGGTCAATCCCAGATAGCGTCAGATTTTAACCCTTTGATTGCCAGTAACATAACACACACTTTATACCTCCAATACTAGTATAGTGTCTGAATGGATCAATATCTTTGATCTGATCAGAATTATATTAGCGTCTCCAATAGTTTAGTGTTCTCAAAAATGGGGCGTTAGCAGGCTCAGCCCTAACACCTGCAAGCACCTGCGTTTAGCCCCTCCACCCAGCCCCCAAGAAGTACAGTATCAATACATCACTTTCACTTCCAATACACAGCACACAAAACTGCAGCGTTAGCAAAGTCAGGCCTGATCTCTGCTAGCACTAGCAGTAATTTTTTTTCATAGCGGTTCAAACAGTCCTCGACAACCAGGTGCTTTTTTACCTGTGAGTCACACTAGGTACCTAGCCTACAGGATACTGAAAATGACAGATGAGAGCAATGGGGAGTCCTCACTGTCAGCATCAGGCAAAGTATACGAACCTGTAGAGAGCAGCAGCACCCTGACAGATAGCTCCGACGACAGAGTAGAGTTCCCTGCTGAGGTCAGGCATACCTGATGACCCCTTTCTTCTATTGCTGAGGTGCAACAAATGCAGGATTTTCATATGCAGCAGAGTGTCGGTACTAGTGCCGCTCAACCTTCTGGTGAACTGGCCGTAGACAAACCAGCACTGCAGTATCACTTAGTGACGTGACAAGTCCCATAAGTGCAGTTCAAGCTGGTGCAGTGGCTAGCACAAGTAGTGGCCCACAGCCACCAAGATTTCGAACGCAGGCCCGTAGAGCCCATAGTGCCCTTCCTGTTACGCTTGCAAATTGTGATTGGCAGCCCACAGATTCCATACTTCCCCTATTCACTGGCCAACCCGGAATTCAGGTGGAAACAGCCAATTTTTCTCCCCTTGATTTTTTTGAGCTGTTTTTCATGGAAAATCTGTATGGATCTATTGTGGACCAAACAATTTGTATGCTAATCAATTTATCGCTGCAAATCCAAATTTGACCCTTGCCAGACAATTTGGCTGGAAACCTATAATGGTTTGTCAAGGTCTTACCTTGCCCTCCCGTTGGCAGCCATGTTGGACATGTGCAGACTGCCTCTTATAAACTCTAAATGCATCATCACCTGCCTGCTCCCTGGTTTTCGCACTTTTTTGTAATTTTCACAAAACTTGTGGCAAAATATAGTAAATTCCATTAACTCATCATGCCTCTCAGCAAATAGATTGGGGTGTCTACTTTCTAAAATGGGGTCATTGTGCTTTCTTGACATTTCATGGCCTCCGAAACCGTGATAGGTAGCGAGAAAGTGAAATGAGCAGTTTACGCCCTTTGAAATTCTAAAGGCAGTGATTGGTTTTCGAGGTCCTGTATATCGCTAGGCTCCCAAAAAGTTTCACACATGTGGTGGCCCCATACTCAGGAGAATCAGTAGAATGTATTTTGGGGTGTAATTCTACATATACCCATGGCATGTGTGATAAATATATCATTTCAGTAATAACTTTGTGTAAAACTATATTATTTTTTTTGTCATTTTTCAATCACTTGTGACAAAACAATTAAATATTCAATGGGCTCAACATGCCTCTCAGCAAATTTCTTGTTGTGTCTACTTTCTAAAAAGGGGTCATTTGGGGGGGGGGGGGGGGGGGGGGTTGTACTGTCCTGACTAAAAGCTGCGTAAATTCAACTAAACGTACCGTAGATTGTAGACTCTATAACTTTTGCGCAAACCAATAAATATATGCTTTTTTAATCATTATTATTTTTTTTTTTTACTAGAGACGTGGCTGAATACATTTTGGCCTAAATTGGATTTTTTTTATAACCAAAAGTAGAAAATATAATTTCTCTTTCGTTCACTGACAGACACAGCTTCAAGTCTTCAGACCATTGGGCTTATGCTCTTGCTCTCTAGGAGTAGGACTAGGTGGAAACCTTTTTGGTTACGCCCCTGGGGCAGTCCCAGAGGGTATACCGTCACTTCCTTCTGTAGGACTCCAGTTTTTTTCTGCCTAGTCAAGAGTAATTCGTTCGATAATCTAATCGTGTGTACGGGGCTTTAGCGCTTTGCCAGAAGATATCTCTTTGAGGAGTCTTTGCTGAAGAAACTAACGGTTCCACCGTCGGTGGACTTTCAGGTTTCCAGGCTAAATAAGGCTAAATAAGGTAAGACCAAAATCCTCAGAGAAAAGGATTTTACAGTAAGACAAAAATCAAGTTTTTTTTTTTTTTTTTTTTTTTTTTAATTTCGGTCTTTTTTTGTTTATATTCAAATCGCCAAATACCACCAAAAGAAAGCTCTATTTGTGGGGAGAAAAAGGACGCAAATTTTGTGTGGGTAAAGCGTTGCATGACCACGCAACTATCAGTTAAAGCAGCACTATGCCAAATAGCAAAAAGTGCTCTGGTCAGGAAGCGGGTAAAACCTTCTGAAGTTGAAGTGGTTAAGGTCTCTATTCCTATCTTGTGAAATGTAAAGCCGTTAAGACAATACTTTTTTTTTTTTTTTTTTTTAACACTTATAGGATATACTCTAAACATTTCTTTCAAATACCAATGGCTGAAATTGATGGAGTAATTGTACAAAACTAAGCATCAGGTTCCTCTTAAGAAATGCAGAGTAGTTTCCAATGGTATTATTAGTTACTATCCATAGTAAAATCAGATAAAACTCATATTTGAGTCAATTTTAAAATATGATCATCAAGAATATAGAATATTGATATCACCATTTTTTTTGGTTCAGAAACTCCACAAAGGAGTCCTTCTCTTCATGCGCAGGTGTTTGAAGAGAAAAACTGCCTACATAATACACAATTGGTTAAAGTGTAACTAAAGACAAAACTTTTTTTTTTAGTTTTAGATAGAATGGAGATAGATTTGAACACTTCTCAGATTTTATTGCTGTCTTTGCTCCCGTTATGAAGATTCACCCTCTATTGATGTCCTGTTTACTATTATCATTGAAAGTGAAAGTAAAAGAAAATCCTAAATTTTGGGTTGTCCCCAGAAAAGTAATAGAGGGAAATCTTCTAATGGGGACATTAGTTCTGGTGACCTGGGGGTCCCCAAAGAATTCCCTTTATTTGCACGGATTTCCTATTATTTTCTTTTTGGCTATGGGACAGGAAGTGAAGCAAAATCTTTGCAGTGGGACACAGATGGAAAAAAAATGGACATGGGTTTTAATCCTCCCTTGCTCTACCCAAAAATAAAAAAAAACATTTTTGACTACAGTTTTATTTTAAGCTCACATCTCCTGCTACACCACTGTAGGTCTTCCCCAAAGGGTTGACCCCAAAGAGCTGATGCCAGATTTGGTTCAGAAAAAATATTTTAAATAAATGCGTTTTGCGTTCTCAAGTATTTTTACTCCTCATCGGATACAGCCACTGATCAGTGTATTCTGATAGCAGTCCCAATGTCAGAGTACAATGTCCTGGCAGGGGGGATTTCTCCATCTACCTTGCTTGTGGGGCTGGAGGGATCTGTTCATTTTTTTTTTTTCTGTTTATTCTTTTTTTTAATTCAGCCATTAGACTGTTGGCCTTAGGCTAAAAACATATTTTCTGGCAGCCATATTTTAGATTGTGGGGCACGATTAGTCAACATGTAGTGTGTTTGGGTATTTATTTATTTTTTATTTTTTGGTGGAAATGGTCTTGTCAGGTTTCATAGAAATATTGGTCCTATAGAGTGAAAAGCGTGCTTACATCGGAAACCCCTTAGGGTCCATTCACACGGGCTTTACACCCGGGGGACTTTGTTCTGCTCAGCGAGGATCGATCTGCCGATCCCTGCTGAGCAGGCAGATGACAGCTCACTGTGCAGAGACGTAAATGTCAGTGCCCTTCTCTCCTCTTTGGGAGATCGGATGAAAATGGACTGCCTGTCCGTTTTCATCTGATCCTCCAGACGGATGGAAAATAGGGTTTCCATCCGTCTGGATTTCACGGATTGGATAGCAGCGGGTCCCAGGGGACATATCACCGCTGACTTCTGCTGCTCCATAGGGGTGCATGGAGCATCCAATGAGGTCCGCCTGAAAAACTGAGAGATGGACCTGATCAGAAAGCCCATGTGAAAGGACCCTAACTGATTCGATGCATGGTTGCTTAGTATTACCTCATCTCTATCTCTCTTTGCCTCTTGCTTTGTGTGATCTCTAGCTACTTGTATATCTTGGCCACATATCTCTTGTTTGACTCCCGACTACTAAAGGAAAAAGAAAGTGGTCTGCTTTTTTGAAGTTCATAATGCTAATTAGTGAAGTGACATCATTTGTGACGCTAAAGCAAATAAAAAGTGTTAAACAGAAATTTAGCTCAGTGCTAATTCATATATTTCTTTTTCATGGCTTTAAAATCTCTTTTGGTAAGGTGTGTACAAAGTTAACAGTCAACACACTTCTGGAAGGCTGACAAACTAAACATTACCTCATTATTTTTGTGGTTAAAACACTCTCACTTTATTTGCTTTTAACCGCTTTTACATGTGGGTGCTGTATGTACTTTGTAGATTCTGGCTGCATTCCACTTGATCCTACAATACTCAGTGTTCATGAAAGGTCCTGCAGCACCATGTGTTACTAAGCAGTGCCAGCAACATTTTCTACCACATTCTGCAACCCAAAGCGAAACACACACTTAACACCATTTTAGGATCAGTGTAGGTGGGGAGGGGGGTGTTTTACATATTTGATATTGGGAATGTTAGGTTTGTATTTCTTTGTGTTTTTTGCACAGTAGACTACAGCACTGTGGTAGACACTCCCCATTAGAACATAAAAAAATCTGACGTGTTCTTTGCTATGGTGTATGCTGTACCTGTGTTCTCCATAGAGATTTATTGTTTCTACAATTGTTTCTACAATGACTTATGACTAGTGAATGCCAAAGCATAAATGAGCAGATGGGGGCACCAGGACATACATCCTGATCACCAGAGTATATACTGTAATTTTAAAAGTTCTGACAGAAATGTATCCACAAGTTACAGAACATTTTATTACATTGGGAAGCCTGTACTTATGATGCAATCTTACAACTTAAAATTATTTTACATTTTCAGAAAAAAGTAGGAATATCTTTCATTGGGAGTAGGGTTGAGCGGACACCTAGATGTCCGTGTTCGACGGGTTCGGCCGAACTTTAAAAAAAAGTCCGGGTCCGTGTCCCGGACTTTTACCGAACTTTTCCCGGACACCGAACCCCATTGAAGTCAATGGGGACCCGAACTTTAAGGCACTAAAATGGCTCTAAAACACCAAAGGAAAGGGCTAGAGTGCTGCAAATGGCAGCAAAACGTAATTAAGAGCATGGCAAGTGCTCTGCAAACAAATGTGGATAGGGAAATAACTTAAAACAACAAAAAAAAACAGAAAAATAAAACAATGTTCTTCTTCATCTCTGAAGGACGAGGCCCATATGGAGTAGGAGGGAGGTTGAGGTGGTGGTGGATGTGGCGGTGACATAGGCGTGCGCACAGGGTGTGCTGGGTGTGCCTGGGCACACCCTAATCACCTAGGGCACATAGCATTGCCAGTGAGGAGATGGGAAAGATCTCCCTGGGACCTGCTCTGCTCTATTTCTCCTTGCCTACAGGTACATGGCCCCGATACATTACTCTCCCTGCTGGCAAACACATGCATGTGTATTTCAACTTTGGGGTGCACACCTTAATGCAATAGGCTGCGCACACCTATGGGCGGTGTAGGTGGAAGCGGCGGTGGAGGAGGACCAGGGCCGGATTAACAGCATCATGGGCTTGGTGCTGAGGATTTTGAAGGGCCTTAGGGCCGTGCCTTGCCATGCACCCAGAGGAGGAAGGGTGCAGCCATGCATGCCTAATTCAACATGGGATGCTGTCTCTGAAGCCCATAAACACATCCATGCATCGCCAACTGTCCCTCCTTGTCCGGCCTTCACGCTGTGTGGGGAGGTTCTGAGGGTGCTGCCTGGGGAAGCGAGCATAGAAGCCAGACTTCTGTGTTTACAAGTGACAGAAGAGCGGTAACAGTGAATATGGCCAACCCGGGGCCTATATAAAAGGTAGGGGCCTGGAGCTGCAGCTCCAATAGCCCCTACATTAATCTGGCCCTGAGGAGGAGGACGAGGTAGCCAACACTGCTTCTTTTCACAAATTTTAAATGAGGGTACACCCCAAAAGAGTGAGAAAGAGCAAAAATGGAACAATGGGTGGGTAAGGTCGGTATCCATTGCTATTCTGCATAAGGTACGGAAAAGTCCCGTGGGATCCATGCCTGGTTCATTTTAATGAACGTGAGCTTGTCCACATTGTCTCTGGACAGGCGGCTGCGCTTGTCTGTTATAACGCCCCCAGCCGTGCTAAATACCCGTTCAGATAATACACTGGCTGCAGGGCACGCCAGCACCTCCAAGGCGTAAAGGGCAAGCTCAGGCCATGTGCCCAATTTGGAGACCCAGAAGTTGAAGGGGGCAGACCCGTCATTCACTACATGTAGGCGTGTGCACACATACTGCTCCACCATGTTGGTAAAATGCTGCCTCCTGCTAAGACGTTCCATCTGAGCTGCTGGTGCTGCTGTTTGTTGTGGCGTGCTGACAAAGCTTTTCCACATTTCGGCCATGCTAACCCTGCCTTCTGAGGTGCTGGCGGTGCCCTGGTTGCGTTGGCGACCTCCTCCTCCTCCTCCTCTGCCTTGTGCTTCCACTGTGGCCCCGCTGTCAGATGGGAATGCCAGCAGCATGGCGTCTACCCGCGTGCGCTTGTACTCGCGCATCTTGCGATCGCGCTCCAGTGAGTGAATTAAGGACGGTACGTTGTCCTTGTAACGGGGATCCAGCAGCGTGGCCACCCAGTAATCAGCACAAGTTAGAATGTGGGCAACTCGGCGGTCGTTGTGGAGACACTGCAGCATGTAATCGCTCATGTGTGCCAGGCTGCCCAGAGGCAACGAAAGGCTGTCCTCTGTGGGAGGTGTATGGTCCGTGTCCTCTGTATCCCCCCAGCCACGCACCAGTGATGGCCATGAGCTGGCCTGGGTGCCACCCTGCTGTGAACATGGTTCCATCTCCTCCTCCAGCTCCTCCTCCTCCTCATCCTCCTCATCCTCCAGAACTGTGCCCCTGCTGGACAATTGCGTCCCTGGCGTTTGCGTGTGCAGGAACCCACCCTCGGAGCCCCTTGCGAATGACTGCCCTGAAAGCCTTGGAAATGTTACCTCTTCATCCTCCTCCTCCTCCTCATCCTGTGCCACATCCTCTTCCATCATCGCCCGAATTGTTTTTTCAAGGAGGCATAGAAGTGGGATAGTTAAGCTGAGAACGGCGTCATTGCCACTGGCCATGTTGGTGGAGTACTCAAAACAGCGCAACAAGGCACACAGGTCTCGCATGGAGGCCCAGTTATTGGTGGTGAAGTGGTGCTGTTCCGCAGAGCGACTCACGCGTGCGTGCTGCAGCTGAAACTCCACTATGGCCTGCTGCTGCTCGCACAGTCTTTCCAGCATGTGCAAGGTGGAGTTCCACCTTGTGGGCACGTCACATATGAGGCGGTGAGCGGGAAGGCCGAAGTTACGCTGCAGCGCTGCCAGGCGAGCAGCAGCAGGGTGAGAACGCCGAAAGTGCGCACAAACGGCCCGCACTTTCTGCAGCAGCTCTGACATATCGGGGTAGTTTTTAAGGAACCTCTGCACCACCAAATTCAGCACATGCGCCAGGCAAGGGATGTGCGTCAAACCGGAAGTATGAGATGAACCCCAACAACTTGGAAAGGTGGATCTCTCTCACACGTACCGACACAGACTATCCCGCAATTCAATTGATCCTCAAAGGTTTTTATTGAATAGCGGAATAGGAAATATGATCAAAAAAAGTGTATGTATCTCGCACGTACACAACCACACTAGGCCCCAATTACTATTGTTTGTACCCCTAAAAGGCTAGATGAGGAGTAGGGGGGGTATGGAACAGGCAGCACCCTCAAACCTTCAGAAGTATGAGATGAACCCCAACAACTTGGAAAGGTGGATCTCTCTCACACGTACCGACACAGACTATCCCGCAATTCAATTGATCCTCAAAGGTTTTTATTGAATAGCGGAATAGGAAATATGATCAAAAAAAGTGTATGTATCTCGCACGTACACAACCACACTAGGCCCCAATTACTATTGTTTGTACCCCTAAAAGGCTAGATGAGGAGTAGGGGGGGTATGGAACAGGCAGCACCCTCAAACCTTCAGAAGTATGAGATGAACCCCAACAACTTGGAAAGGTGGATCTCTCTCACACGTACCGACACAGACTATCCCGCAATTCAATTGATCCTCAAAGGTTTTTATTGAATAGCGGAATAGGAAATATGATCAAAAAAAGTGTATGTATCTCGCACGTACACAACCACACTAGGCCCCAATTACTATTGTTTGTACCCCTAAAAGGCTAGATGAGGAGTAGGGGGGGTATGGAACAGGCAGCACCCTCAAACCTTCAGAAGTATGAGATGAACCCCAACAACTTGGAAAGGTGGATCTCTCTCACACGTACCGACACAGACTATCCCGCAATTCAATTGATCCTCAAAGGTTTTTATTGAATAGCGGAATAGGAAATATGATCAAAAAAAGTGTATGTATCTCGCACGTACACAACCACACTAGGCCCCAATTACTATTGTTTGTACCCCTAAAAGGCTAGATGAGGAGTAGGGGGGGTATGGAACAGGCAGCACCCTCAAACCTTCAGAAGTATGAGATGAACCCCAACAACTTGGAAAGGTGGATCTCTCTCACACGTACCGACACAGACTATCCCGCAATTCAATTGATCCTCAAAGGTTTTTATTGAATAGCGGAATAGGAAATATGATCAAAAAAAGTGTATGTATCTCGCACGTACACAACCACACTAGGCCCCAATTACTATTGTTTGTACCCCTAAAAGGCTAGATGAGGAGTAGGGGGGGTATGGAACAGGCAGCACCCTCAAACCTTCAGAA
Source organism: Pelophylax lessonae (assembly GCF_965119305.1). NCBI lineage: Eukaryota > Metazoa > Chordata > Amphibia > Anura > Ranidae > Pelophylax > Pelophylax lessonae. The sequence continues at coordinate 118,525,013 of NC_138771.1, read as the reverse complement.
GTATGAGATGAACCCCAACAACTTGGAAAGGTGGATCTCTCTCACACGTACCGACACAGACTATCCCGCAATTCAATTGATCCTCAAAGGTTTTTATTGAATAGCGGAATAGGAAATATGATCAAAAAAAGTGTATGTATCTCGCACGTACACAACCACACTAGGCCCCAATTACTATTGTTTGTACCCCTAAAAGGCTAGATGAGGAGTAGGGGGGGTATGGAACAGGCAGCACCCTCAAACCTTCAGAAGTATGAGATGAACCCCAACAACTTGGAAAGGTGGATCTCTCTCACACGTACCGACACAGACTATCCCGCAATTCAATTGATCCTCAAAGGTTTTTATTGAATAGCGGAATAGGAAATATGATCAAAAAAAGTGTATGTATCTCGCACGTACACAACCACACTAGGCCCCAATTACTATTGTTTGTACCCCTAAAAGGCTAGATGAGGAGTAGGGGGGGTATGGAACAGGCAGCACCCTCAAACCTTCAGAAGTATGAGATGAACCCCAACAACTTGGAAAGGTGGATCTCTCTCACACGTACCGACACAGACTATCCCGCAATTCAATTGATCCTCAAAGGTTTTTATTGAATAGCGGAATAGGAAATATGATCAAAAAAAGTGTATGTATCTCGCACGTACACAACCACACTAGGCCCCAATTACTATTGTTTGTACCCCTAAAAGGCTAGATGAGGAGTAGGGGGGGTATGGAACAGGCAGCACCCTCAAACCTTCAGAAGTATGAGATGAACCCCAACAACTTGGAAAGGTGGATCTCTCTCACACGTACCGACACAGACTATCCCGCAATTCAATTGATCCTCAAAGGTTTTTATTGAATAGCGGAATAGGAAATATGATCAAAAAAAGTGTATGTATCTCGCACGTACACAACCACACTAGGCCCCAATTACTATTGTTTGTACCCCTAAAAGGCTAGATGAGGAGTAGGGGGGGTATGGAACAGGCAGCACCCTCAAACCTTCAGAAGTATGAGATGAACCCCAACAACTTGGAAAGGTGGATCTCTCTCACACGTACCAACACAGACTATCCCCCAATTTAACTGATCCCCAAAGGTTTTTGATTAAATAGCGGAATAGAAAATATGATCCCAAAAAAGTGTATGTATATCACACGTACACAACCACACTAGGCCCCAATTACTATTGTTTGTACCCCTAAAAGGCTAGGAGTAGGGGGAGTATGGAACAGGCAGCACCCTCAAACCTTCAGAAGTATGAGATGAACCCCAACAACTTGGAAAGGTGGATCTCTCTCACACGTACCAACACAGACTATCCCCCAATTTAACTGATCCCCAGAGGTTTTTGATTAAATAGCGGAATAGAAAATATGATCCCAAAAAAGTGTATGTATATCACACGTACACAACCACACTAGGCCCCAATTACTATTGTTTGTACCCCTAAAAGGCTAGGAGTAGGGGGAGTATGGAACAGGCAGCACCCTCAAACCTTCAGAAGTATGAGATGAACCCCAACAACTTGGAAAGGTGGATCTCTCTCACACGTACCAACACAGACTATCCCCCAATTTAACTGATCCCCAAAGGTTTTTGATTAAATAGCGGAATAGAAAATATGATCCCAAAAAAGTGTATGTATATCACACGTACACAACCACACTAGGCCCCAATTACTATTGTTTGTACCCCTAAAAGGCTAGGAGTAGGGGGAGTATGGAACAGGCAGCACCCTCAAACCTTCAGAAGTATGAGATGAACCCCAACAACTTGGAAAGGTGGATCTCTCTCACACGTACCAACACAGACTATCCCCCAATTTAACTGATCCCCAGAGGTTTTTGATTAAATAGCGGAATAGAAAATATGATCCCAAAAAAGTGTATGTATATCACACGTACACAACCACACTAGGCCCCAATTACTATTGTTTGTACCCCTAAAAGGCTAGGAGTAGGGGGAGTATGGAACAGGCAGCACCCTCAAACCTTCAGAAGTATGAGATGAACCCCAACAACTTGGAAAGGTGGATCTCTCTCACACGTACCAACACAGACTATCCCCCAATTTAACTGATCCCCAGAGGTTTTTGATTAAATAGCGGAATAGAAAATATGATCCCAAAAAAGTGTATGTATATCACACGTACACAACCACACTAGGCCCCAATTACTATTGTTTGTACCCCTAAAAGGCTAGGAGTAGGGGGAGTATGGAACAGGCAGCACCCTCAAACCTTCAGAAGTATGAGATGAACCCCAACAACTTGGAAAGGTGGATCTCTCTCACACGTACCAACACAGACTATCCCCCAATTTAACTGATCCCCAGAGGTTTTTGATTAAATAGCGGAATAGAAAATATGATCCCAAAAAAGTGTATGTATATCACACGTACACAACCACACTAGGCCCCAATTACTATTGTTTGTACCCCTAAAAGGCTAGGAGTAGGGGGAGTATGGAACAGGCAGCACCCTCAAACCTTCAGAAGTATGAGATGAACCCCAACAACTTGGAAAGGTGGATCTCTCTCACACGTACCAACACAGACTATCCCCCAATTTAACTGATCCCCAAAGGTTTTTGATTAAATAGCGGAATAGAAAATATGATCCCAAAAAAGTGTATGTATATCACACGTACACAACCACACTAGGCCCCAATTACTATTGTTTGTACCCCTAAAAGGCTAGATGAGGAGTAGGGGGAGTATGGAACAGGCAGCACCCTCAAACCTTCAGTATGAGATTGTGTTCACTGTACCCCACAAAGATTGAGTTCACTGCACCCCACAATGATTGTGTTCACTGCACCCCACAAAGATTGTGTTCACTGCACCTCACAAAGATTGTGTTCACTGTACCCCCCAAAGATTGTGTTCACTGCACCCCACAAAGATTCTGTTCACTGTACCCCACAAAGATTGTGTTCACTGCACCCCAAAAAGATTGTGTTCACTGCACCCCAAAAAGGATGTTGTTCACTGCACCCCAAAAAGGATGTTGTTCACTCCACCCCAAAAAGATTGTGTTCACTGCACCCCACAAAGATTGTGTTCACTGCACCCCAAAAAGATTGTGTTCACTGCACCCCAAAAATGATTTTGTTCACTGCACCCCAAAAAGGATTTTGTTCACTGCACCCCAAAAAGGATGTTGTTCACTCCACCCCAAAAAGATTGTGTTCACTGCACCCCAAAAAGATTGTGTTCACTGCACCCCACAAAGGATTTTGTTCACTGCACCCCAAAAAGATTGTGTTCACTGCACCCCAAAAAGGATGTTGTTCACTGCACCCCAAAAAGGATTTTGTTCACTGCACCCCAAAAAGATTGTGTTCACTGCACCCCACAAAGGATTTTGTTCACTGCACCCCACAAAGATTGTGTTCACTGCACACCAAAAAGGATTGTGTTCACTGCACCCCAAAAAGATTTTGTTCACTGCACCCCAAAAAGATTGTGTTCACTGCAGCCCAAAAAGATTGTGTTCACTGCAGCCCAAAAAGATTGTGTTCACTGCAGCCCAAAAAGATTGTGTTCACTGCAGCCCAAAAAGATTGTGTTCACTGCAGCCCAAAAAGATTGTGTTCACTGCAGCTCACACACAGAAAAATGGATGTGGATCACTGACACCTGCCTATCTCCAATCCCACACCACACAGCAATATCGATTGTAGTTTGTAGAACACAGTTTCCCTAAAATTCAGCAGACTCTGTCCCTAACAGGATTGAGAAGAGATCGTAGATCAGGATTGAGTGCAGACCCCACCCCCCACACAGCAATATCGATTGTAGTTTGTAGAAGACACTGACCCTATATAATTCAGCAGACTCTATCCCTAAAATGCCTACAACTCGCCCTGCCTAAACACTCCGACCTGTCCCTCAATTCTATCCGGACACAAATGGTTTTTTCCTGCCTATCTTTCCCTAATCAGCAGCCAGCACGTTGATGTGTGCTCTGTCCCTGAATCTAAGCAGCATAATGACGCCGCTGCGGCTGCCTCGAACTTATAAAGACTTGGTCACATGCTTCAGACGGCCAATCACAGCTACTGAGACATTTGCAGGCATGGCTGGGATGGCTTAAGGCACACCAGTTAAACGATTGTTGATTGGCTGTTGAAAGCCCGCCATGAAAAGAGCGCCAAAGCATGCAAAACCCGGAAATAAAACGACCGAACACGGATTTTTACCCGAACATACAGTAAAGTGTCCGTGTCCGTGTTCGGGTACAAAAAATCCAATTATTCGGTACGAACACGAATAATACAGTCCGTGTTCGCTCAACACTAATTGGGAGGCCTGGTCTGGGATATTTTGCCACACAGAGGTTCCCACTTTTAATTGCCAGTCATTCATTTAAGGACAGGACAGATTCGTTTTTTTTTTTTTTTTTTTTTTGCTAAGTTTATAGCAACAATTGGACTAAGAAAGCCATCTAAAGCGGACACCACCTTAGGGATATGTTTTCCTGTTAAATGCATGTATTTTTAAAGGCGCAAATTATAGTGAAATACTTATTTCCCACAAATATGTTTATTCTGTATGTTACCTGCAGAATGAACCTTTTTGTTCCAAACATGCTGCAGCAAGGTTGCTTTTTATCTTAAGATAACTTGTACCACGCATGTGCCCTTTTGGCTTTATTTTTTGCATCAAGGTGTTGCTGGAACAAGGAATTTTTAATGTTGGGTGACCTAGGTAATCGCTCTGCCAGCATCAGAGATATATTCTCAAGAGACTGGCTCAAGTTACAATGTAAGAAACTAAGCTGGAGAAAGATAGCAGCGTGGCACCAAAGTCTGACAGAGGAGGAAGCATACTGTTGCTAAAAGTCTGTGGGACATATTAGGTTCAGAGTAAATAAAACTGTGGTGGGTGAGTTTGCGGGATGTTAATTTACTGGTATTGATGTTTTTCAACTTTAGTTTCATGGTGACAATTCCGCTTTAAAGTGTATTACAATAGATTCTGGCTGCATTACAAAATACTGGCATGTATAAAAAAAGGGGATTCACTCCAGAAATAAAGAGATTATTCTCCCACTCTACAAGACTCCACATGGTCCGACCACATCTGGAGTATTCCGTCCAGTTCTGGGCACCGGTCCACAGAAAGGATGTGCTGGAACTGAAGAGAGTCCAGAGAAGGGTAACAAAAATAATTTGGGGAATGGAGGACATCAGCTATGAGGAAAGACTACAAGCATTGAACTTATTCTCTCTGGAGAAGAGACGCTTGAGGGGGGATATGATATCAATGTACAAATACTGTATGGGGGATGACCCTAGCATAAGGAACAAACTTTTCAGAGAAAGGGAATACAATAAGACATGTGGCCACTCACTAAAACTAGAGGAAAACGGTTTAACCTTAAAATACGTAAGGGGTTCTTTACTGTCAAAGCAGTAAGGATGTGTAATTCAGGGAGCATCGATAGTTTCAAAAACTATTAGATGGGCACCTTAAAGACCACAACATAAAGGGGTATACAATGTACGGTTAACAGTAAACACACACACACACACACACATGGGTTGAACTGGATAGACTGATGTCTTTTTTCAACCTCACAAACTATGTAACTATGTAAAAAATTGTTTTATATATTGCAGTTTACCAATTCGTAAAAGTAGTGGCTGCATCCGTTTTCCTGTTTTAGGCTTTTCCCCTCTGTTCTTACCTGTTGATCTGGCCAGTAACACACCTCCAGTATTAGAGTGCCCCCACTCTGGATGAATGAGAATAAGGAGCACCTTTGGCAGCAGCACTGGTCAGTCTAGCTGCATGCAATCTTCAGTGGAATGTGTATCAGCCTTGGCACCAGTGTTGCAGATTGCTTACCCCCTGGTATAGAGTGATCTTTGTGTGTATCTATAAAGTTGCCATCTTGTAGTTGGGTAGCTCTTCCTGGTTTTCTGTTCTACCTTTCTATATTACTAGGGTTCCTTATAGACTCCTGGCTGACAGAGTGGCCAGTCAGTTATTTTCCTAGTTGTTACTATAACAATCTGTATTCAAGAACAGAACATTTCACAGCTAATTTATTTCCTGAATAATATGCATGAATTTAGTTTAAAACTTTAGTTTGGATTTTACGCCACCATAGTGTTATTTGTATACAGTGCCTTGCGAAAGTATTCGGCCCCCTTGAACTTTGCGACCTTTTGCCACATTTCAGGCTTCAAACCTAAAGATATAAAACTGTAATTTTTTGTGAAGAATCAACAACAAGTGGGACACAATCATGAAGTGGAACGAAATTTATTGGATATTTCAAACTTTAACAAATGAAAAACTGAAAAATTGGGTGTGCAAAATTATTCAGCCCCCTTAAGTTAATACTTTGTAGCGCCACCTTTTGCTGCGATTACAGCTGTAAGTCGCTTGGGGTATGTCTCTATCAGTTTTGCACATCGAGAGACTGAAGTTTTTGCCCATTCCTCCTTGCAAAACAGCTCGAGCTCAGTGAGGTGGAATGGAGAGCGTTTGTGAACAGCAGTTTTTAGTTCTTCCCACAGATTCTCGATTGGATTCCGGTCTGGACTTTGACTTGGCCATTCTAACACCTGGATATGTTTATTTGTGAACCATTCCATAGTAGATTTTGCTTTATGTTTTGGATCATTGTCTTGTTGGAAGATAAATCTCCGTCCCAGTCTCAGGTCTCCATCAGGTTTTCTTCCAGAATGGTCCTGTATTTGGCTCCATCCATCTTCCCATCAATTTTAACCATCTTCCCTGTCCCTGCTGAAGACAAGCAGGCCCAAACCATGATGCTGCCACCACCATGTTTGACAGTGGGGATGGTGTGTTCAGGGTGATGAGCTGTGTTGCTTTTATGTCAAAAATAACGTTTTGCATTGTTGCCAAAAAGTTTGATTTTGGTTTCATCTGACCAGAGCACCTTCTTCCACATGTTTGGTGTGTCTCCCAGGTGGCTTTTGGCCAAATTTACACAACACTTTTTATGGATATCTTTAAGAAATGGCTTTCTTCTTGCCACTCTTCCATAAAGACCAGATTTGTGCAGTATACGACTGATTGTTGTCCTATGGACAGAGTCTCCCACCTCAGCTGTAGATCTCTGCAGTTCATCCAGAGTGATCATGGGCCTCTTGGCTGCATCTCTGTTCAGTCTTCTCCTTGTATGAGCTGAAAGTTTAGAGGGACGGGCAGGTCTTCGTAGATTTGCAGTGGTCTGATACTCCTTCCATTTCAATATTATCGCTTGCACAGTGCTCCTTGGGATGTTTAAAGCTTGGGAAATCTTTTTGTATCCAAATCCGGCTTTAAACATCTCCACAACAGTATCTCGGACCTGCCTGGTGTGTTCCTTGTTCTTCATGATGCTCTTTACGCCTTAAACGGGCCTCTGAGACTATCACAGTGCAGGTGCATTTATACGGAGACTTGATTACACACAGGTGGATTCTATTTATCATCATTAGTCATTTAGGTCAACATTGGATCATTCAGAGTTCCTCACTGAACTTCTTGAGAGAGTTTGCTGCACTGAAAGTAAAGGGGCTGAATAATTTTGCACGCCCAATTTTTCAGTTTTTTATTTGTTAACAAAGTTTGAAATATCCAATAAATTTCATTCCACTTCATGATTGTGTCCCACTTGTTGTTGATTCTTCACAAAAAATTAAAGTTTTATATCTTTACGTTTGAAGCCTGAAATGTGGCAAAAGGTCGCAAAGTTCAAGGGGGCCGAATACTTTCGCAAGGCACCGTAACTTCCAGTTTCACATATTAGGTCAACATACTTAAGAGGAGGAAAAAAAATTTTTTATATAACTTTTTTCCCCATAGGCAACACGCTCTGGTGGGACTTTAATTCTTGTTGGTCTGGGGCCTGCAATGGTCAATGTTCCAATTGTTAATGCAGCAGTGCGAGAGGTTGATATCAGAGGGATATTCCGATATTGTAATACGTAAGTAGATGTAATAAGGCTTGAAATGTTTACAGACAAATTTTGTGTGTCTTGCTTATCAAACAAAATGGTTTTGACTGGCTTTTTCTCTCTTGCAGGTGGCCAATGGCTATCTCTATGTTAGCTTCTAAAAGAGTGAATGTAGCTCCATTGGTTACACATCGCTTTCCCTTAGAGAAGGCTCTGGATGCATTTGAAACCACAAAGAGAGGTGTAGGGGTAAAAGTAATGCTGAAATGTGACAAAGATGACCAGAACCCTTAAATATTGGTTCATGTCAAATGAAAATGTACAATAATTTCTCTGATATTGTTAATTTTTCTAGAAATCTACTGTACAGTAATTCCAGGAAAATAATTGAAAATCCACTACTGTAACCAAAGTCCAGTTGGGTGTTTATTGATGAGCTTTTAGTAAATACATTTTTCCCTGTGTTTATCCCTGTATTCGTTCAATGATACATGTCCATAATTAGTAGATAGTAATAGAAACGACATTAAAGATTGCATATACTTTCATCTTGGATCTGTGTGTCTAAAAAAAAAAAAAAGAAAAAAAAATGTTTGTTTTGCAAAAATTCTGCTAAATTGAGTTTTTTTTTTAACAAATTGGTGAGTTATTTATAATTCCCAGACTGCTATCATATACAGTATATGAAGCATTTACCATGCCTTAACTTGAAACTAAAGCACAGGGTTAAGCACTTGCTTGCTATGGTGATGGAAGGGATGGGAGGGCTAAGAATTTACACCAAGGCCCTGAAATCTTATATGCCTAAAAAGTCAGTTGATGTTGAGAAAAGACTGGTGAGCTACTGAGGAAAAAGTGTCAGCTGCAAAATGAAGGACAAAAGTTATTCCATTAACTGCTACCCACCTCTTCCCTGGCTACTACAATCCACATAACTGGTCCCTGGTATTATATTGATCATGTTCACAATGTTCTTAATGCAGTCACATTTCATGTTGAGATCGGTGTCATTTTTTTATCACCAGTGACCATACCAGGTACCACAGAGAGGGACTTTGCTGCTTTGAAAGACATTTTAAGGGCCCCCTTTGTCACTAAATCATGCAGTCAGTTCCTTTCAACTACTCAAATTCTGTTAGCCCATTGCGTTCATACATTAAAAAACACCTAGAATAATACATTGTAGTCTAAATTCAAGGAAACCAATCACAACTATACTAAGCTGTGGTTTGTTTACAAGTTAGAAATATGAATAGTTCCAACTCAGGAAGCCTCTAATAATTTCAGTGAATAATGGAGAAAAGAGAAAGTTATAAAATGATTCTGTGCACGGTATATTTTTACATGCATATGCATTTTAACTATACATATACTATACCTGACTGATGCCCCTGAAGCTGGAAATCACTGAAGTAGACATCACTACTTCAGTGATCTCCACTTGCTTCCAGGTCCCCTGCTGAGTGGCCAGCCTGATGCATTGTGAATACAGGGGGTCGTCTGCTTGGCACAGGCACCATTCAGAGAATGCTTTGCATGTGAATATCAGGCATGAAGGTAGGAGGGTGTGCTTATCTGGAAATAACCCTCCTCCAGATGAACAAAAAAAATGCCCATGAAGACTTCTGGGATTTATGACATCATTTTGGCCCAAGCCAGAAACCTGGAAGCACCTGAAGAAATGTAACAAAAAGAAGTTTAGGGCTTGGTGCGCACTTAAATCGAATGACGCTCAGGGCAGGGGTCCAGTGCATCCCTGTTCCCTCTTTCAGGAATGAATCAGGCCTGAATTTTTGCCTGAATTCAGACCTGAAACAGAGCCAAAGATGCACAGGACCCCTGTGCAATCCGCTCCGCAGCCACCACGAAGATGTGTGAACCGGCTCATTGAGAGCTGGCCAAACTCTCCTGTCATGCGAATTGGATGCGGGGGAACTGACTGACTTTTCTGCAATACAAATATAATTTATACTGTTTATACAGAGGAGAGCTGGCATATGAGGGACATGAAAGTGTTTTAGTCCCGATATGTATGAATACAAAAAAGAAGAATGCAACAAAAGGACTTTGTAAGACACAAACCACAAGGTATAAAATGTAAAAAAATTTATTAAACTGTCAGAGAAGTCTGGTCCATAAGGTAGTTGGAACTTCCCGCCATTAAATGGCGTCAAGCTGGCTATTTAAACTGACTCTCCGCATTGGATTCATTTAATAGATATAGTGTAGCGCTTATGACAATGAAATGAACTGCACAGTCCAAAAAGGTATTAATAAAATCAAATAGTAGGAATGAACCAAGTCCTTCCGAGGAAAGTGTGCTCCCAAAAGCAAATGCCAGACACTCCACGTTTCAAAAGCCAAGTGTATAGAGACCACCACCGAAAGATAAAATTGGCCCCTTACCACAATGCGATGATCCCCATTACAGGGATCGTATCCAGCCTGTGTGTCAGATCAGAAGACTCATGCAGATAATATGCCAGCTCCTTGTATCTCCCACATCAGCTCCACTCGGAATACATAAATATGTAAAGAAAGGGAACAACTCCCATAGTGAAGTATAGTCACTGCTTTATTGAATAAAGGAACTAAAAAGTGGCAACTCACATTTGAATGGAGACAAAACAGTGTGTGTGTCTTAGAGCATTCCCGGGACCTCGGGATTCATTGCTGTTTTGTCTGCAGCTTCTGTGTACTGTTCCTGACTCCGTGCGACCTCTGATCTTGATCTGGCTTATCTCTAACTTGTGCTTGTCTGCTTCCTACCCTGACCCTGGCTTGTCTTCTGGATTTTGCTCCTGCCTGTTGATCCTGCTTTGCTGCTCTCCTGGTACCGACCCAGCTTGTGACCCGATTACTCTGCTGCCTATTGTCTATGTCCTTCCTACCCGACCATTACCTACCCGGCTTATTTGACCCTGCACCCTGCTCATCCGGCCTGCTACAACTACAGCCCAGCAAGCTTGCTCCCAGTTGCCTCATACCAGCCCGCTCACTGCGCCCACGCTACTACTAGACTGATTACAGGCACTCCTACGTCACCGTGCTCCTGTGGCCGCTGTCTCACTATCAGAGGCCCACGAGCCTGAGTTGTACGAGAGGCCCTCTACACGTCAGGCTCACCTACCAGGTACGTGACATAAACTTTAAACACTTTACATACACACAATTGAAATAATTAGAATAAACATTGTTACATAGATATATGCATGGGTTTCCATAGTCACATGAATTAAAATATAACTGACAATCCAAGGTGTAAATGTATATATAGTAAGATTTCTCTACGCATTTCGCAAGACCATGCGCGCTTCCTCAGGAGATGCATATATAAATGCCTGAAATTAGAGACAGTTGTTAGGCCTCAGAGCAGAAAGGGAGGATAAGAAAGGAAATAGGGGGAAGGGGGGAAAGTAGGCAAAAAATGGGGGAGGGAAGACCAAAAAACTTACAATTGTGTGTATAATAGTCCTGACAAACTTCCAAACCAGGGTAAACCGTCAAATAGATTCATGGTTTCCATAGAACTCCCCATTGGAGATGAAGATGTAGGAAAACAGAAAGAGATCCCCAAGCGGTCCATGAAGTTCTCCTGGGGACTGTGGAGGGGATGGGGCCAGCCAGACAGGCAAACATCCAAGATGATGACATGGTGTCACAGTGGTCAGGGATGTACAAATACTGAAAGTTGGAAAACAGCAACAGTAAAGCTCAATAGGGGGCCATTGGTCCCAGTAGCGACTAGCAAGTTCCTAAACATCACATCCCACGTGTAATAGTGCAAAAAACAACCCAGTGTAAACGCAGGAGTAGCTAATAGTAAAAGGTATAAAGTGTAGACAATGTGTAAAAAAAAAAAAAAGGGGGGGGCATTTACAGAGGGGAATTGTACATGGGTGCAATAGATGATATGTGGACCTCATTACGCGTTTACCTTAGGGTACTTTACATGTAAAAAGAAAAAAATGTTATGAATTAAAAAAGGGAATAAAAAAAAAGGCGACAAATAAGTGTCCATTATCAAAGATAGTGAAGTGTAGAGGCCAGTGAATGGCCCATTAATGAGTGAATTCCAAGCTGTGAAACCAATCACGAAAGTAATAGTGCCATATTAGTGTGCAGAAAACAGTAATGAAATACTGTGAAGTAATACAAAAAAATGCCTAGACATTGAAAAGAATAAACAGAACCAAACCCAAGTGGATGCTATTGGAACATATGGTTCCCTAGCTGATAGATACTCACCTTCCCTGAATATTCCAAAAGGTATGCACACCAGAAACCAAACAAGCTCACACCTAATAGACTATTGGGGTGGCTAATGGACAGGGGCTGACTAAATAGTCTGGAAACATGTTGGACCTCGCCACCTTCTTAAACATAGAAACATAGAATGTGTCGGCAGATAAGAACCATTTGGCCCATCTAGTCTGCCCAATATATCTGAATCCTATGAATAGTCCCTGGCCCTATCTTATATGAAGGATAGCCTTATGCCTATCCCATGCATGCTTAAACTCCTTCACTGTATTTGCAGCTACCACTTCTGCAGGAAGGTTATTCAATGCATCCACTACTCTCTCAGTAAAGTAATACTTCCTCATATTACTTTTAAACCTTTGCCCCTCTAATTTAAAACTGTGTCCTCTTGTGGTAGTTTTTCTTCTTTTAAATATGCTCTCCTCCTTTACCGAGTTGATTCCCTTTATGTATTTAAAAGTTTCTATCATATCCCCTCTGTTCTTTCTTCCAAGCTATACATGTTAAGGTCCTTTAACCTTTCCTGGTAAGTTTTTTCCTGCAATCCATGTACTAGTTTAGTAGCTCTTCTCTGAACTCTCTCTAGAGTATCTATATCCTTCTGGAGACATGGCCTCCAGTACTGCACACAATACTCCAAGTGAGGTCTCACCAGTGTTCTGTACAGCGGCATAAGCACTTCTCTCTTTCTACTGCTTATACCTCTCCCTATACATCCAAGCATTCTGGTGGCATTTCGTGCTGCTCTATTACATTGTTTTCCCACCTTTAAGTCTTCTGAAATAATTACTCCTAAATCCCTTTCCTCAGATACTGAGGTCAGGACTGTGTCAAATATTCTATATTCTGCCCTTGGGTTTTTATGCCCCAGGTGCATTATCTTGCACTTATCCACATTAAATTTCAGTTGCCAGAGTTCTGACCATTCTTCTAGTTTTCCTAAATCCTTTTCCATTTGGGGTTTCCCTCCAGGAACATCAACCCTGTTACATATCTTTGTGTCATCAGCAAAAAGACAAACCTTACCATCGAGGCCTTTTGCAATATCACTTATGAAGATATTAAACAAAATTGGTCCCAGTACAGATCCCTGAGGTACCCCACTGGTAACATGACCTTGTTCTGAATGTTCTCCATTGACTACAACCCTCTGTTGTCTGTCACTCAGCCACTGCCTAATCCACTCAACAATATGGGAGTCCATGCTCAATGACTGCAGTTTATTGATAAGTCTTCTATGTGGGACAGTGTCAAAAGCTTTACTAAAATCTAGATATGCAATGTCTACTGCACCTCCAGCGTCTATTATTTTAGTCACCCAGTCAAAAAAATCTATAAGATTTGTTTGACATGATCTCCCTGAAGTAAACCCATGTTATTTTTCATCTTGCAATCCATGGGATTTAAGATGTTCCACAATCCTATCCTTTAATAGGGTTTCCATTAATTTGCCTACTATTCTTGGATGTTTGCCTGTCTGGCTGGCCCCCTCCCCTCCACAGCCCACGGGGAGAACTGCATGGACCGCTTGGTGATCTCTTTCTTTTTTCCACGTCTTCATCTCCAATGGGAAGTTCTATGGGAACCATGAATCTATTTGACTGTTTACCCTGGTTTGGATATTATAGGACTATTATATACACAATTGTAAGTCTTTTGGTCTTCCCTTCCCCCCTTTTTTGCTTACTCCCCCCCTATTTTCTTTCTTATCCTCCCTTTCTGCTCTGAGGCCTAACAACTGTCTCTAATTTCAAGCATTTATATAAGTATCTACTGAGGAAGCGTGCATCGTCTCGTGAAACGCGTAGAGAAATCTTACTATATATACATTTACACCTTGGATTGTCAGTTATATTTTTATTTATGCAACTATGGAAACCCATGCATATATCTATGTACCTATGTTTTTTTAGATTCATTTCAATTGTATGTACTAAAGTGTTTAAAGTTTAATACATTTTGTACATTTTATACCTTGTGGTTTGTGTCTTACAAAGTCCCTTGGGCATTCTTCTTTTTTGTATTCATAATGTATACTGTGCCTTTGCGTGCCTATACAAAAGAACAAGAAAATTAGGAAAAAATATTTTGTGGTTGTTGCTAAAGTTGACATTAGAGACAATAAAAATAGAGACAAGTTTAATTTAGAGGAACAACTTTACTTGTCAGATTGCTTTAACTGACATCATCTGCAGATCTGATAGTGTCCTCAGCTTGTTAAATGTGAACACAATGGTTAGGCATTCCCTTTGGTAAAACATATCTCAGTATCAATAATTAAGATTTTTTAATATCTGTAATACAAAGTATTTAGGAATTTATTGCAGATAAAGCATAGAAAGGGATTTTTAAGGTGCGAGAAGTTTTTAATATAAAAAAATAATACAAATTGTATTTTAGATCAAAGTTAAGAACAAGTATTTATTTAAAACCAACAACAGTTTCTTGTGGTCATGATGTGTGTACAGTGGTTTCCACTCAACATGTTTCACCAGAAATATGGCTTCTTCAGGAGACTCATGAAGCCCTGTACTGAATATCACTACAAATGACTAAGAGATGTTACATTATAGATTCAATTTAATGATCAAATAAAATCACTGAATGCATATATAATGCCAAAAATCATCCTATGTATGTTAAATACATAAAAACAGAATTTGCAGGTTATGTGATAGAACATCTCACTTTGCATGCACGCACAATCTCATACGTGTTGGAGATGTTAACGCCTGGTATACTGTTCCCCTGGTGAGTATTAGTGTATTATAGGAGGAGTATGCCCAACATGGAGCCTGGGAAATATATAAAGTCACCAACTTTCATGATAAAGAAAAGAGCCTAGTATGTTTAATTCTATCATGTATATATATATATATATATATATATAGTATCTCACAAAAGTGAGTACACCCCTCACGTTTTGTAAATGTTTTAATATATCTTTTCATGTGACAACACTGAAGAAATGACACTTCTGTAGGCAATTGGTTCCACTAGATTTTAGTTAGGGGTATCAGAATAAAGGGGGCTGAATACAAATGCACGCCACACTTTTCAGATATTTATTTGTAAGAAATTTTGAAAAGCATTGATAATTTTCCTTCCACTTCACAATTATTCCACTTTGTGTTGGTCTATCACACAAAATCTCAATAAAGTATATTTACGTTTTTGGTTGTAATATGATAAAATGTGAAACATTTTAAGGGGTATGAATACTTTTTCAAGGCACTGTATGTGTGTGTGTGTGTGTGTATATATATATATATATATATATATATATATGTATACAGTATCTCACAAAAGTAAGTACACCCCTCACATTTTGTAAATATTTTATTCTATCTTTTCATGTGACAACACTGAAGAAATTACACTTTGCTACAATGTAAAGTAGTACACCTTGTATAACAGTGTAAATTTGCTGTCCCCTCAAAATAACTCAACACACAGCCAATAATGTCTAAACCGCTGTCAACAAAAGTGAGTACACCCCTAAGTGAAAATGTCCAAATTGGGCCCAATTAGCCATTTTCCCTCCCTAGTGTCATGTGACTCATTAGTGTTACAAGGTTTCAAGTGTGAATGGGGAGCAAGTGTGTTAAATTTGGTGTTATCGCTCTCTCTCTCATACTGGACACTGGAAGTTCAACATGGCACCTCATGGCAAATAACTCTCTGAGGATCTGAAAAGAAGAATTGTTGCTCTATATAAAGATGGCCTAGGCTATAAGAAGTTTGCCAAGATCCTAAAACTGAGCTGCATCTTGGTGGCCAAGACCATACAGCAGTTTAACAGGAAAGGTTCCACTCAGAGCAGGCCTTGCCATGGTCGACCAAAGAAGTTGAGTGCACATGCTCAGCATCATATCCAGAGCTTGTCATTGGAAAAATGGACATATGAGTGCTGCCAGCATTGGTGCAGAGGTTGAAGGAGTGGGGGGTCAGCCTGTCAGTGCTCCGACCATACGCCACACACTGCATCAAATTGGTCTGCATGGCTGTTGTCCCAGAAGCAAGACTCTTATAAAGATGATGCACAAGAAAGCCTGCAAACAGTTTGCTGAAGACAAGCAGACTAAGTACAAGGATTACTGGAACCATATCTCATGTTCTGATGAGACCAAGATAAACGTATTTGGGTTCAGATGTGTCAAGCATGTGTGGCGGCAACCAGGTGAGGAGTACAAAGACAAGTGTGTCTTGCCTACAGTCAAGCATGGTGGTGGGAGTGTCATGGTCTGGGGCTGCATGAGTGCTGTCGGCACTGGGGAGCTACAGTTTATCGAGGGAACCATGAATGCCCAACATGTACTGTGAAATACTGAAAGCATGATCTCCCTTCGGAGACTGGGCTGCAGGGCAGTATTCAAACATGATAATGACCTCAAACACACCTCCAAGATGACCACTGCCTTGCTAAAGAATCTGTAAAGGTGAAGGACTGGCCAAGCATGTCTCCATGCCTAAACCATACTGAGCATATGTGGGGCATCCTCAAACGGAAGGTGGAGGAGCGCAAGGTCCCTAACATCCACCTGCTCCATGATGTCATCATGGAGGAGTGGAAGAGGACTCCAGAGGCAACCTGTCAAGCTCTGGTGAACTCCATGTCCAAGAGGGTTAGGGCAGTGCTGGAAAATAATGGTGGCCACACAAATTATTGA
>NC_138771.1:118425664-118503164 GCF_965119305.1 Pelophylax lessonae | reverse complement strand
TGCAGTTTTATTTGTGATGCAGCTTCGGATATAGCTCCTGTGCTGTCCGAACTTTCTGTTTCAGCGGTGGTGATTAGGCTCATGCTGTGGCTTAAGAATTGGTCTGCAGATCAAGCCTCTAAGAAAGCTCTCATTGATCTGCCCTTTCAAGGTGATTGCCTGTTTGGGGCTACCCTGGGTGACATCATTAAGGGTATTATGGGGGGGGGGGAGAATACCTTTCTCCTGCCATATCTTTTCATGTTACAACACTATAGAAATGACACTTTGCTACAATGTAAAGTAGTGAGTGTACAGGTGTATAATAGTGTACATTTGCTGTCCCCTCAAAATAACCCATTAATGTCTAAACCTCTGGCAACAAAAGTGAGAATCCATCCATCCATCGATGCACTTACGGCGGTCCTGGAATCCCTTGTGTCCCGAGTGGAGGTGGTTTTTGGGTGACTTCCTTCTTTCCCCTGCCTCATCTGTCTCCTCAGATCCTAAATTCGACCGCCACGGACATGGGTCACCCTGCTCGGTCTGTGACAACGGGTCCTGATTCCTCAGATATTGAGGATGATTCCTCTACTTCTGCACTGATTGTCATCTGTGCTTGAGACTTAAAGTTGGAGGACGCAGCTGCGGTGGAGGCACAGGTTTCCTTTGGCACTCACAAGCCATCCAGAGCGGCAAAGGACTTCCCTTTCCTCTCCTATTTTGACAGATTTGTCACTGAAGAGTGGGGATGACCAACGCGTCCTCTTGGGTTTCCTAAGCGAGTTTTGCTACTCGATCCCCTATGAGGAGTCCCTTCTTAAGAAGTGGACTGTTCCACCAGTCCTCCAGTTTCCAGATTAAAACATGGCCACCATGATTCCGGTTGAAGAGTCCCCGACCTATAAGGACCCGTCTGACAGGAAGGTAGAGGCTGTGACCCACAATTTGTACACCCTGGCTGGCCGATTTTCACCATGGCCCTGAAGTTACAGACTCTGACCGAGTGCTCTAAGCTTTTACGCTGTGACCTAGAGGGGGAGCAGCTTCCCCCTGCCTTTGCTGAGCTGGTGGACCAGCAGGTCCAGGGGCTGCAGTTTATCTGTGTAACGGATTAACCGGCAACCCGACCGGGCGCCTCCATTGACGGAAGCTCCTAGTGCTTCCCGAGGGCTCCAAGCACTCCACCAGACACTATAACCGCCTCAGACCCCACGAACTGCCGCAGCTTGGTTAGGATCTCGCCGTCCCCTACCCACCCTGAACCTATGACAAGGCTCCAGGTTCCCGTGGTTGAACCTCTCTTTCCCCAGAGAGTGCAGCAGGAACAGGTTCAAGCTCTTACACAAGCTCTTACAAGAGCTTAGTGATTATCCAAGGGAGTATGAAGGACAGAGCAATCCCTTGTATCATATACCCCCAATGAGAAAAAAGGACTCTAGATTGAGGGTGAAGTATAACTCAACTTTATTTAACAAGAAACAGACTTTTATACAGTTTTCCCCCACGCGGTTACCACGCAGGTGGACTTTGTTGAAAACAGGCCCTGACATTCACAATCCAATGAAAACAGTTTTACACTCCCATACAGTGTACACAAAGATATACACTGTGGGACAATCCCCTCTCCCCTCTGCCTGATTACAGTAGCATATGCAGATGAAAGTGTATACAGGAACTAAACTAATTATCTAGCCACCTGGACAAAACAATGTGAGGTCATTAATATTTAACAATAGGACAGACACAATCCACATTCCATTTCAATGACAGTCTGTGTGTCTCTGTCACAGACAAGCACACAGAATACACATTATCTAGGAGGCCGACTTTATGGCAATGGTCTATAACAGTCTAAGTCCCCCAGTGTAAAGTGGGAATAAATCTTCATATTTCTATATGACGATATTGCTGACAAATATTACTGTCCCATCTGAAGCAATTCAAAACATTAATTATCTGTCTTTCACTCCCAGTGAGGGGTAATACCGTCACATATCTTCCCCCAAAGGTATACTAACCAGGTACCTGTCACGGAACCATGAACCAGACGTACAACAACAGATAAGTGAAAATAAGAAAGCTTTATTGAAAAACAAGCTATAAAGCAAAAGTCCAAACGGATGGCGAAACCGATGCAGAGTCTTTGCGAAGCCAGGGGTCAGGAACCAGCAGGGTAGTCAGACGAAGCCAGGATCAGGAACCAGCAGGGTAGTCAGACGAAGCCAGGATCAGCAACCAGCAGGGTAGTCAGACGAAGCCAGGAACAGGAACCAGAAGCAGCAGCAGTCTTAGAAGCATGTGAACACAGGAGGACCAAGCAGGGAACTGAAGCCACAGACCTCCTATATATATGAGCTAGGCATCCAGCTCCTCCCAGTGGGAAGGAGGAGCCGCAGGGTGGGAGGCTACAAGAAACCCAGAAACCAAGATGGCCGCCAGCACATGTCAAACGAAGGAGAACAGCAGGAAGGTAAGACCATGACAGTACCTCCCCCTCAAGGGCCCCTCCTCCGCGGAGTAAAGAACGGTTTCTGAGGGAAGCGTGCGTGGAAGGCTCGGAGCAAGGCAGAAGCATGGACATCTGCGGAGGGAACCCAGGAACGCTCCTCTGGACCATAACCACGCCAATGAACCAAAAACTGCACCCGACCGCGGACCAGGCGTGAGTCCAGGATATTGCTCACCTCATACTCCTCACGATTGCCCACTCGGACCGGACGAGGCCGAGGAACCGAGGAAGTGAAACGATTACACACCAGTGGCTTCAACAGGGAGACATGAAACACGTTGGAGATCCGCATGCCAGGAGGAAGCGCAAGGGCATAGGCTACCGGGTTTACCCTGCGAAGCACTCGGAAGGGACCAACAAAGCAAGGCGCCAGCTTGGGAGTGGGCACTCGAAGGTTGAGGTTGCGGGTGGACAACCATACACGGTCTCCGGCCTGGTAGGAAGGAGCAGGCGCTGGTCTGCGATCAGCCTGGAGTCTCTGGCGCTGCGCAGAGACCTCAAGGGACTTCTGGATCTGTACCCAAGAAGCATGTAGGACGGAAAGGTGATCCTCCACAGCCGGAATATCCTGGGGAGAGAATACCTCCGGTAACACGGCAGGTTGGAACCCATAGTTGGCCATGAAGGGAGACGTCCCAGAGGAAGAGTTCACCGCCGTGTTCCTGGCAAACTCAGCCCAAGGCAGGAGGTCAACCCAATTGTCTTGGTGATCGGAGACATAGCAACGAAGGAATTGCTCCAAGGCCTGATTGGATCATTCTGCGGCCCCATTGGACTGAGGGTGGTAGGCCGAGGAGAAGGAGAGATGAATCCCCAACTGGGAGCAAAAGGCGCGCCAGAACCTGGACACAAACTGACTCCCCCGATCCGACACAATCTCCTTGGGCAAACCGTGCAACCGGAAGACCTCCCTGGCAAAAATCGTGGCCAACTCCTGTGCAGAGGGTAACTTCTTGAGAGGAACACAGTGGCACATTTTGGAAAACCGATCCACAATCATGAGAATGACCGTATGGCCTCGGGATGCAGAGAGGTCCACAATGAAATCCATCCCCAGGTGTGACCATGGGCGCTCCCCGGTGGCTAAGGGTTGCAGAAGGCCCAACGGAAGGTGCCGAGGGGACTTACTCTGGGCACAAACGGAGCATGCCGCTACATATGCGGCGATGTCGGAACGTAGGGAAGGCCACCAGAACAGACGTGAAACAGCCCAGGACAGCTGATTCTTTCCAGGATGCCCCGCGGTCTTGGAGTTATGGTAGGTTCGCAACAACCGAGTGCGCAACTCCTCAGGCACAAAACATCTGTCGTTGGGTCTCCCAGAGGGAGCACCAGATTGAGCCGCCAAAATCTGCTCACCCAGGGGAGAGGTCAGGCTGGTGCGAATGGCGGCCAGGATCTGATTCGGAGGTATGACCGAAGTCGGAATCGACTCCTCCCTGGACAGGTCGGAGTACTGCCGTGATAAGGCATCCGCCCTGATGTTCTTGGAACCGGGTAGGTAGGAGACCACGTAATTAAAACGTGACAAGAACAGAGCCCATCTGGCCTGACGTGGTGTCAATCTCTTGGCCTCAGAGAGGTAGGTCAGATTCTTGTGGTCCGTCAGGATGAGGACCGGAACCACCGAACCCTGGAGCAAGTGCCTCCATTCTTTAAGAGCCTGCGCGATGGCCAATAACTCCCTGTCACCAATCTGGTAGTTGCACTCCGCGGAAGACAGTTTCCGGGAGTAAAACCCACAAGGAAGCAGAGGACCCTCTGGTGTTCTACGCTGAGACAGAAGGGCGCCTACTCCCGTCTCAGACGCGTCCACCTCGAGGACAAAGGGCAACCCAGGGTTGGGATGCGACAGAATCGGAGCCGACACAAAGGCGGACTTTAGAGCCTCAAAAGCTCGGATGGCCTCGGGCGGCCAGACCTGGGAATTACTGCCCTTCCTGGTCAGATCCGTGAGAGGCTTGGCTAGCATGGAAAAGTCCCTGATGAACTTCCGATAATAATTGGCGAAGCCCAAAAAGCGCTGCAGGGAGCGAAGACCACTGGGCTGGGGCCACTGTAAGACAGCCGAAACCTTCTCAGGATCCATGGAGAACCCCTCAGCGGAAATGATGTAACCTAAGAAGGTTACCTGGGATCGGTGAAATTCGCATTTCTCAAGCTTACCGAACAGCTTGTTCTCTCGTAACCGTTGCAACACTCGTTTGACATCCAGAATGTGGGTCTCCATGGACTCAGAATATACCAAGATGTCATCCAAATAGACCACCACACACTGCTGCAACAGGTCACGGAAAACATCGTTGATGAATTCCTGAAAGACTGCGGGCGCATTGCACAGCCCAAAGGGCATAACCAAGGATTCATAATGACCGGTCCTGGTGTTAAACGCGGTCTTCCACTCATCGCCCGCCTTGATCCTTACGAGGTTATATGCCGCCCTCAGGTCGAGTTTGGTAAAGACCGTGGCCCCTTTAAGGCGATCGAACAGCTCGGAAATCAAGGGTATCGGGTAAGCGTTCTTGATCGTGATGCGATTGAGACCCCTGTAATCGATGCAAGGCCTCAACTCACCGCCCTTCTTTTTCACAAAGAAAAATCCAGCCCCTGCCGGGGACGAGGATTTGCGAATGTGTCCGCGTGAAAGCGCCTCCCTCACGTACTCCTCCATGGCCTCATTCTCCGCTACCGACAGTGGATAGACTTTGCCACGAGGAGGAACGGCACCAGATTGTAACTCGATGGCACAATCGTATGGGCGGTGCGGAGGTAGGGCAACCGTGCGCACCTTATCGAATACATCCCGGTACTCCTCGTATTCAGGGGGCAACAGAGAGTCCGAGGAAGTACACAGCAACTTGACAGGCCCATGGATGCAACTAGCCCCACACTGCGGTGACCACGAGAGGATCTCGGCCGATCTCCAATCGAAAATCGGATTATGCTTCTGGAGCCAGGGGTACCCCAAGACCACCGAGTAGTGTGGAGACGAAATAACCTGGAAGCAGACCGACTCTCTGTGGACGGCACCAATGGCTAACCCCACTGGAAGGGTCTCATGAGTCATGTGTGGCGGCAGAAGGGGTCTGCCGTCTATCGCCTCAAGAGCCAGAGGAGAACCTCGAGCCTGCAGAGGAATGGAATTGGCGGCAGCGAACACACTATCAATGAACAAACCACCAGCACCAGAGTCCACCAAGTGGACCGAGTTCACCGAGCCCCCGACCCAGGAGAGGACAACAGTGATCAGTGGTTTGTCAACACGGGAAACCGGGGACGAGGAGACTCCACCCAAGATCTGCCCCCGACAGGATCTCAGGTGCGAGCGTTTCCCGGACGGTTCGGACATGCCAACCGAAAATGCCCACCGAGACCACAGTACATGCATCGGCCCTCGCGTCTCCGGAGTACCCTCTCCCCCTCGGACAGGCGAGCAAACCCCAGCTGCATGGGTTCACCCCCAGACAAGTCATCCCCAGGAGGCGTGGGAGGAGAGGGAGGCACGGGTGGGACAACAAAGGTAGGCGCCAATCTGTTAGGAGGCCTCCGCAGACTCTCCTTAAAGGAAGGTCTCTCCCTGAGTCTGGTGTCAATCAAAATCAGGAAAGAAATAAGAAACTCAAGCTCCACTGGTAGGTCCTTAGCTGCAACCTTATCCTTCAAGGCATCCGAGAGACCATGAGAGAAAGCAGCGACCAGAGCCTCATTATTCCAGCCCACCTCTGCTGCCAGGGTACGAAACTCAATGGCGTATTCAGCTACGGATCGTAAACCCTGTCTGATGGACATAAGGAGCTTCGCAGCAGAGGCAGCACGAGCCGGCACATTGAATACCTTCCGAAGAGAAGCAACAAAACCGGAAAACTCGGCAACCACCGGATTGTTGTTCTCCCATAAAGGGCTGGCCCAGGCCAAGGCCTTGTCCGAGAGCAGCGAGATTAAGAAGCCCACCTTTGATCTCTCAGTAGGAAAGGCATGTGGCAGCAACTCGAAATAAATGCCCACCTGGTTAAGGAAACCTCGGCACTGAGTTGGCTCTCCCCCAAAGCGCTGTGGAAGGGGGGCAGAACCAGACATACCCCGAAACACCGCAGGCGCAACAACAGGTGTCGGGGTAGACTCTGGCGCAACAACCGGAGCGGCAGTAGGAGCGGGCCCAGGAGCGACAACCGACCCATCGGCAACGGGAGCGAAATGAGCCGTGCGTTCAAGCAGGGTTTGCAACGCCACGGCGAACTGACCCAACAGGTGATCCTGCTGATCAAGTCTGGCAACCAGCATGGGTAGTGAGGATGGCCCTGTACCGTCAGAATTCATGGCCTGTGGTACCATGCGTTCAAGCAGGGTTTGCAACGCCACGGCGAACCGACCCAACAGGTGATCCTGCTGATCAAGTCTGGCAACCAGCGTGGGTAGCGAGGATGGCCCTGTACCGTCAGAATTCATGGCTTGGTCCTAATGTCACGGAACCATGAACCAGACGTACAACAACAGATAAGTGAAAATAAGAAAGCTTTATTGAAAAACAAGCTATAAAGCAAAAGTCCAAACGGATGGCGAAACCGATGCAGAGTCTTTGCGAAGCCAGGGGTCAGGAACCAGCAGGGTAGTCAGACGAAGCCAGGATCAGGAACCAGCAGGGTAGTCAGACGAAGCCAGGATCAGGAACCAGAAGCAGCAGCAGTCTTAGAAGCATGTGAACACAGGAGGACCAAGCAGGGAACTGAAGCCACAGACCTCCTATATATATGAGCTAGGCATCCAGCTCCTCCCAGTGGGAAGGAGGAGCCGCAGGGTGGGAGGCTACAAGAAACCCAGAAACCAAGATGGCCGCCAGCACATGTCAAACGAAGGAGAACAGCAGGAAGGTAAGACCATGACAGTACCAGACCTCCAACTGGTCTGTGCCTGAGTTAGTCGAGTAACAAGTCCCAAAGAGTCAATCCACCATTGCGGGTTCCTTGACAAACTTACACATAGTTTGTAAGTTTGTCCTGGCAAGGTGCATGGAGGTCTCATAGCCGATCAGTCTGTGGAAGTCAGGTTTGGGCAGGCCAGACTAGGCTTCTTGGGCACCCTGTGTCCCTAAAAGACTTAGACATAAGAGGGGCCTAGTGGGCTGAGAGAGTGGTTTTCCAACCTCCCTAAGGTAGGCTGTGTTCCACGGGCCCTCCCAATGTCTGCACACACCCAGTACCCCAAACAAATTGTCCAGAAAACAGCGGTACTCACCCAGTCAACCTCTGCCTCTCTCGTAGATCATACCCGTCGCTGGGGATAAGCATGGACTGGCCCTTCTTCTGGGAGTCCTTTCAGCCGCTGAAGAGAAGACAGGGTGGTGGGGATCACTTCATCCAGCTGTTGGGGATCTGGGCCGACTGTCAAACATCCCTGGGGTATACAAGTGAAGACTATAGTCCCATTCACTACCACAGGAACTCCATCTTTTGTATTTTGAGGGCAGAGGCCAACCGCACTCTGCTCTGTTGCCAGCTCTTCTCCTGGGTGTAGAAGCTTTACTTCATCAGCTTGTTGCTGGGGCAAGGGGCCGATTTCCCCAGCTTCCTGGAACTCTGTAGCTTTTGCGGGTGCTGGGTAGAGGTTGATAGCACTCTGCCCTGTTGCCAGCACTTCTGCTGGAAAGTAAACTGTAAAGTCAGTGGCCTTGCACACATCTTCCTGGGTCACCAATTGTTGAAGGCCTGGATGTCCGCTCTTCTGCTGTAGGCTCACTGGGACGTTCCTCCTCAGCAGAAAAATCTATTAAATCCCCAGTCTCTGGAATTGCTGAAAGTCCAGGGCATTGGCTGGTGGCACTTGGGCCCAGTGCCAACACTTTGGCAGGTGACTTATCATCCATATCATCCTCCGATGAAAAGTCAATTACATCTGTGATCCGTGGTTGGGGAATGAAAATGGCTTCCTCTTCTCCCATACCTTTATCCAGTGGCTGGACAGACGCATTCCTCCATCCACACTCGTCCTGTACAGAAACAGGTTCGTCCAGGTGAGTCAGCACTTGCTGCATCCGCCAAAAGACATCCGCATCCAAGACTGTGGGTGCAGGTGAGCAAAGCACACTACTACTGTGCCATATTGCCGATTCTTCAGTCAGGATTTCTGGACTGTCAGCTGGTTCTTCTGGATATTCACAGGCAAGGGGAGCCCAGCCCTGGCGCTGAGCAGAGTCCAGCAGCCGTCTGTAGGCGATCTCCAGCTCCCATTCCTGAACGGCCAGAAACTCCACATCTTTCAGTGCCCAGAGCACTTCCGAGATTTTCAGAATCCTTTCTCTGTAATCCATAATTTCCTCTAGCGGCCTCTCCAAATCGCTCCCAAAGTTAGGGTCAACAACAGTCCAGGGAAAAATTTATGGAAGGGGAAGTTTGGGCCTCAAAAGATAAAGAATATAATGGCACCTTCCCCCATATAGGAAAAATGTGCAAGTACCAGAACAGGGTATGGATCCACCCACAAAGTTGGCAGAACCCTACCCAAGAGGGGGGGATTTACATGTGCCTCTAAGAGTAGTTGTATATGCGTATGTTTATAAGTACCACACACCAAAAATTATTAAAAAAAATTTTCAAAAGATTTTTATTTATGAAGATAATAAAAAAGATTTGTACAACAATACATCTATATTGATCAATAGAATAAATAGATAATTCATATAACATTCATAGAAATACATATATGTTGCTGGAGCTACGCGTTTCGCATTTAGCGCTTCTCCAGGTTCCAGCAAAAAGATGTGAATCATTAAATAATAGATCGATTCTAGATATCTAGATAGAGAAAAAATTTTCCTTTATCTTTTGTTACGCTTCTTCCTTTGGTTTTTCTTTTTTGAGAGACTCTCAGCTCCTCTCTGGCCTTCTAGTACAAGAGTTAGATAAATTCTGAAAGACTAGAAAATGTCAATATGCATATATGGTAAAGCTTCTCTTTCTCTCCCTTTTGAAATATATAAGAAGCAGTTTTCTTCCTTTGAGATAACATGGTATAAACTAATATATATAGAAGGTAAAACATCTTGCTGTTGATAGTGAAAAAAACAGAAAATATAGAATGAATATCATATACAATTTAATTGACTGTAATAAAATGAATCTGTCAATGTTGTGTTTATGTATCTAATAAGTATATTATATATTTTTAGATATCTAGAATCGATCTATTATTTAATGATTCACATCTTTTTGCTGGATCCTGAAGAAGCGCTAAATGCGAAACGCGTAGCTCCAGCAACATATATGTATTTCTATGAATGTTATATGAATTATCTATTTATTCTATTGATCAATATAGATGTATTGTTGTACAAATCTTTTTTATTATCTTCATAAATAAAAATCTTTTGATAAATTTTTAAAATAATTTTTGTTGTGTGGTACTTATAAACATACGCATATACAACTACTCTTAGAGGCACATGTAAATCCCCCCCCTCTTGGGTAGGGTTCTGCCAACTTTGTGGGTGGATCCATACCCTGTTCTGGTACTTGCACATCGTACAACAGTCCCCGGCCGCCATAGCCAAAGCCTTCCATTGGGCTGTCACCCGCTGTCCAAGGGCATGTATGGGATACATGCCACCAGAGGGCTCTATAGCTCTCTTCGAACCACATCTCTGCCCAGACCAGCCTGCTTAACTCAGCTGTCTGCTCCTTGTGCAGTGTATCTCCCAAAAAAAGCTCCCACAATTCATACTGCGACCAGTACCTTTTCTGGATGGAGGGGAGGATTTTTCCCTGGTGGCGCTGCTCATGGGCTAGAGATCCAAGCTGTCAGAATCATGCCATCCTAGCAGGACCTGGTATGACACTGGTCCCCTGTGCTGTATCTGCATCTCTCACAACCTCCTTACGAATTACTCTTCCATGGCGACGCTGCACAGGTGTTAGCTCGCTCAATAACATTACCGGTGTCTCTGAGCTGCTTCTCCTGGAACTAGGACGCCATCCCACCGCTTGCCACAAATGTAACAGTTCAACCGGCACCCCGACCGGGCACCTCCATTGACGGATGCTCCTAGTGCTTCCCGAGGGCTCCAAGCACTCCACCAGACACCATAACTGCCTCAGACCCCCATCTCCTACCTACCCTGGACCTATGACAAGGCTCCAGGTTCCCATGGGTGAACCTCTCTTTCCCCAGAGAGTGCAGCAGGAACAGGTACAAGCTCTTACACAAGCTCTTACAAGAGCTTAGTGATTATCTAAGGGAGTATGAAGGACATAGCAATCCCTTGTAGCATATTCCTCCAATGAGAGACAGAACTCTAGATTGCGGGTGAAGTATAACTAAACTTTATTGAACAAGAAACAGACTTTTATACAGTTTTCCCCCACAAGGTTACCGCCCAGGTGGACCTTGTTGAAAACAGGCCCTGACATTCACAATCCAATTAAAACAGAGTTTCTCTTACGTCCTCCGACAGTCGCCGCCTCTTCATATTCGTCACAATGGGGTATTAGACTTTGCTCCGAAGGAGTAGCTAGGCAACAGAATATGTTAACATTAAAGCTTTTAACATATCCCACCCTCAAGGGATGGTCCCCTCAGTCAATACCCTCCTACTTCCTGCAACCATATCTCAGTTTCAATGTCTAGCTTGTCAGGAGTAGCTGGTTCTCTCTGTGCTGGGGCTTTGTGCCCCAGCCTCTTTCTTCTTTTTTAATTTTTTGTTTGAGTTTTTTCTCTCTCTTTACTTAGCTGTTCTTTTTGTCAGCATTAGTTATTTCTTCTGACGAAGAGGATCATGCGGGCTGGGTCTCGGGCTGATCCCCCTGGTCGCAGGTCGTGGATCGGTGGCTTCCCAGCCTGCCATCGAGCGTTCAGCCAGGTAACGCTCCTGGCACAGTGAACGACCCATCCCTGTTCGGTGCAGGGATGATTGGTGAGGTGGCTACCTCACTGGACGCTGTGCGGTTTCTTAACCCCCATTTTGTGCGTCTTGTATGCGACTCTCCCTGCCTCATGTGCAGCGGCTTGTTCGCCTGTGCGGGTCCCCCACACCATTGAGAGGTAAGTGTATCTATGTGGGGACCTGTCTGTCTGGGGGGGTGTCAGTCTGGGACTGTGTAACCTGCCTCTGTTCACACTGTTTGTCTCCCTATCACTCTGCTGCATGCTGCGGGCTGCAAGGGGGGGGGGGAGCTGTGTGACACTGTCTGTGTCAGCCTTGTTCAGTGTGAGAAGCTGTGTGCTGTGGGGCATGTTTTGTGGCATGTTTGGGCACAATACAGCGATCGCTGCGGCGATCTGCCATGTTTTTTTATATATGGATGGTGTTATGTGCATTACTGTACTGTAGGAGCGGCGATTTCGGCGCCCAACGGCGCCATTTTGCCTGCACTCGCTCCGGCCGCATGTTCTACATGCATGGCGGCCATTTTCTTGTAGCCTCCCATAGGCTTTAATAGAGCGCCCTGGTCTCATCACTTCCTCTTCTCCTGGGTACACCGATCGAGGCAGCAGCAGCGGCGAGGGTTTCCTCAGGTTTTTATCCTTCTGTTCTTGCTATCCATTGCCTGTGTCAGTTTATTGTCCCTGTGGGGGTCTCATTGTGCTTGTGTGTGGTGCGGTGGGCTGCGCTCGCCGCGCTTGTTAAAGGGGCAGTTAACCCTTTATTCTCCGGCATATCATATTGTGGCAATGGATTCTCAGGAGGGCGAATTTCCTGCCACCTTGGTGGAAAGCCAGGGGACCGCTGTTTCCCCCCCAGGGGGGGATTTGGCCACTATTGTGGCCAGCCTTGCTGCTCAGGTGCAGTTGCTGGTGGCTGCTCAATCTACTAAAAGACCCAGAGTTTCTATTTCCTCTGATTCTGAGGGTGAAGGTGATGGGGCTGTTATGGCGGGGGTCTCCTTATCGGGGTCCCGCTCCTCCCTGGATCTAGTGGGGTCCGAGGTGGAGGCTGAGGTTGAGGGGGTTGATAATTCTCCCCCTGGCTCGCCTGATGAGCTTGCAATCATGGATGACTTGATTGCTTCCATAAAACAAACGCTGCGTTTGCGGGATGAAGTGTGTCCCCCCGCTGCCTTGGCGGCTTATGGGACGCAGAGAAAACGCAGGACGCCGCAGGTTTTTCCCTGCAATGATGATTTTCAGCGCGCTGTTAAGGAACAGTGGCGCAATTTACGCAAACCTTTTGCTGTGCCAAGTAGGTTCAAGCTGCGTTATCCTTTTTCGCCTTCCACTGATGAACGGTGGTGTGTACCACCCCCGGTGGATCACGCAATTGCGGTTTTGAACAAATCCACTGCAATTCCTGCAGAGGATTCCCCGGTGTTCCGTGATGCCACGGATAGAAGAATGGAGTCTCTTGCCCGTCATACTTATTCTGTTACGGGTTCTATGCTTAAAGCTCTGTTTGCCTCTCTCATGGCGGCCCAGGCTGTCGCAAGTTGGACGCAGATGCTTAGGCGCGTCCTAGTGGCCGATTCGGCCTCGCCGGCGACCCTGGATATGGTGGATCAAATCCACCAGGGTGTCATGTATCTGTGTGATGCGGACTTGGACTTAGTCCCGTTGGCTGCACGTGTACACAGCGTGGCGGTGTTGTCTCGCCGCCTGGTTTGGTTGAAGTGCTGGTCGGTGGACCAATCTTCACGTAAGACCTTAGCCAATCTGCCTTATGATGGGTCTCGCCTTTTTGGGGAGTCCTTGGATGTGTTGATTAAGGGGATCACCGGAGGTAAGAGCACTCTCTTGCCCCATTTCCCCAAGGCTAAGGGGGCTTCTGGGAAGAAGCATGCTAATTTTCGGCCCCCTCAGGGGTCCTTTCGTGCCTTTCGGTCGCACTACAAGGGCAAACTGTTCAAGGGACAAGGCTCTCAAAAGAAGCCCTGGTCTGGTAAACAGAAGTCCGGTCAGTCCGGACCCGCTGCCCATAACAGTGCGGCCTGAAGGGGCGCCCTCACCCAGTTTTGGGGTGGGGGGACGCTTGCTCGGTTTTCTTCAACCCTGGTTGGCCCGCGTGCGGGACAGGTGGGTTCAGGAGATCGTTCGATCTGGTTACAAGATCGAGTTTCTCTCTCGGCCGGAGAGCAGATTTTTTCCCTCAAATCTTCAACTGTCTCCAGAGCGTTTACGGGACCTGCACCTGGCGGTGCGAGACCTGAGGGCTCAGGGAGTGGTGGTTCCGGTGCCTCATCGGGACAGATTTCAGGGGTTTTATTCCAATCTGTTCACCGTGCCCAGGAAGGAGGGCAAGGTTCATCCAATTCTGGACTTGAAGGCTCTAAACCGCTCTGTGCGGGTTCGCAAGTTCCGCATGGAATCCCTGCGGTCGGTGGTGGCTGCCCTGGTTCCAGGGGAATTCATGGCCTCCATCGATTTGAAGGATGCGTATCTTCACATCCCCATTTTCGAGGGTCACCAGAGGTACCTTCGATTCGCCATTGCGGAGGATCACTACCAGTTCGTGGCGTTACCTTTTGGTCTCGCCTCGGCTCCGCGGGTTTTCACCAAGGTGCTTGCACCGGTTCTGGCATTATTGAGAGCCCAGGGCATCTTTGTCCTGGGGTATCTGGACGACATTCTGGTTCGGTCTGCGACCAGCCAGGGTCTGGAGAAGGACCTGTCTGTCACGCTGCAAACTCTGCAGGAGTTTGGTTGGACGATAAATTTTCCAAAGTCGACACTGAGTCCGTCGGTTCGTCTTCCCTAATTGGGAATGATCCTGGACTCGGTTCAGGCGAAGGTCTTCCTGCCGGAAGACAAACTCTGAACTCTTCAGGAGGAAGTCAGGTCCCTCAGGGACTTTCCGCACTCGTCTCTGCGGACGTGCATGAGATGTCTGGGATTGATGGTCTCGGCCTTCGAGGCGATTCCCTTCGCCCAGTTTCACACGCGGGGTCTCCAAGCGGAGATCCTGTCCAGGTGGGATGGGCGACCTCAATCTCTGGATCTTCAATT
The DNA here is from genome assembly GCF_965119305.1 of Pelophylax lessonae. Classification (NCBI taxonomy): domain Eukaryota; kingdom Metazoa; phylum Chordata; class Amphibia; order Anura; family Ranidae; genus Pelophylax; species Pelophylax lessonae. Next base: position 118,488,748 of record NC_138771.1, on the reverse strand, counting down.
CTCGTTGGGCCATCGCACCAGAAGGGACCTTCTGTGGTGGCTCCAGTCCCCGATGGTGTCGGGGGGCAAGTCTTTTTCGTCCTATCTCGTGGACGGTGATCACCACGGATGCCAGCCTGTCGGGCTGGGGTGGTGTTCTGGGCGTTCTGTCCGCCCAGGGAACTTGGTCGGAGGGGGAGTCCTCCCTTCCGATCAACATTCTGGAATTGCGTGCGATAAATCTCTGTCTTCATCGTTGGACGGACCGGCTGCAGGGCTGCCCGGTTCGGGTGCAGACGGACAATGCCACGGCGGTGGCCTACATCGACCACCAAGGGGGCACCAGGAGTGCCCGAGCGGCCCGAGAAGTGGCCGACATTCTGTCCTAGGCCGAGACTCATGTCCCGGCGATAACGGCGGTTCACATTCCGGGGGTGGAGAACTGGCAGGCGGACTATCTGAGTCGCCAGACCCTGGATCAGGGGGAATGGTCTCTCCACCCGGCTGTCTTCCAGATGTTGTGCGCGAAGTGGGGTCTTCCAGATGTGGACCTGTTCGCGTCTCGTCTCAACAGCAAGGTGAGAAGGTTCGTGGCAAGGACGCGCGACCCTCGGGCAGACGCGTCGGACGCGTTAGTGGCCCCGTGGCATCAGTACAAGCTGATGTACGTGTTTCCACCGATTCAGTTGCTGTCCAGGTTCCTTCGCAGGTTACACTCGGAACGCAGCACGGTGATTCTTGTGGCGCCGGATTGGTCACGCCGGTCCTGGTACGCAGACCTCGTGAATCTGGCGGTCGACGCCCCGTGGCGTCTGCCTCTTCGAGACGATCTCCTGTCTCAAGGGCCGATATACCATCCTGCTTTACAGTCGCTGGCTTTGACGGCCTGGCTGTTGAGACCAAGGTCCTGAAGGAGAGGGGTCTCTCCCCTGAGGTCGTTCATACCTTGATCAACGCGAGGAAGTCTTCCTCGGGGAAGGTTTACTACCGTACTTGGAAGGCCTATTTTGCCTGGTGTGAGTTCAGGGGGTTTTCACCCCGCGCGTACTCGGTTTCCCGAGTGTTGTCCTTCCTTCAAACAGGTGTCGATCAGCGTTTGGCGCTGGCTACGATAAAGGGTCAGGTGTCTGCGCTGGCCGTTCTTTTTCAACGTCCCGTGGCTTCCAACTCCTTGGTTGGCACTTTTGTTCAGGGAGTGCGGCATCTGGTTCCTCCTAGGAGGGATCCTCTGCCCCCTTGGGACTTGAATCTTGTTCTATCTGTGTTACAACGTGCTCCTTTTGAACAGATCAGGGAGATCTCGTTGTCTATGTTGTCCAAAAAGGTCGCCTTTTTGGTTGCGATCACTTCGGCTCGCAGAGTGTCGGAGCTGGCGGCTTTGTCCTGCAAGTCTCCGTATCTGGTTATTCACTTGGATAAGGTGGTCTTGCGACCTAATCCTTCTTTTCTTCCGAAGCGAGTTTCGGAATTCCATCTCAATGAGGATATTGTCTTGCCTTCGCTGTGCGCGAAGCCTAAACATCCGAAAGAGGTGAGACTACATTCTTTGGATGTTGTTCGGGCGATAAGGGTTTACCTTAAATCGACTGAGTCTTTTCGAAAGACGGATTCCTTGTTTGTTCTTCCAGAGGGTCCTCGGAAGGGCATGGCGGCGTCGGCCTCTACCATCGCCAAATGGATCAGGCAGACCATTGAACAGGCCTATGCTTTGCAGGGGAAGGTTCCCCCTGTGCCTGTGAAGGCGCACTCTACTAGATCTCTGAGTACGTCTTGGGCCTGTCGTCATGGGGCTTCTGTAGCCCAGGTGTGTAAGGCGGCGACCTGGTCGACCGTACACACTTTCACAAAATTCTACAAGGTAGAGGTTCAGGCATCGGCGGATGCTTCCTTTGGCCGCAAGGTTCTTAGTGCGGCTGTTCCCTAGGATCACCTGTTGGGATCCCTGGCTGTTGGGATATGCCTTTTATCCCCTGGTTATTTGTTTTTCCTGGGTTGTTGCTCCTGTTGAGCAAGTTTTTTCCTTTTGCCCAGCTGGTTTCCTTCCTTTGGTAAGGTTCCTTTCTTTGATGCGGAGACTGCGTTGCCTTACGGCGCGGATGCGTTTCCCACCCCTCATGTTTGCACTGCTTTGGGACGTCCCCATTGTGACGAATATGAAGAGGCAGCGACTGTCGGAGGATGTAAGAGAAAACTGAATTTTTGTAAAATCTTACCTGTAAAATTCCTTTCTCTGAGTCCTCCGACAGTCGCCGCCCCCGCCCCTCTTTTGGGGTTTTGGTTATATACTCTACTGCTATTCCACTGAAACTGAGATATGGTTACAGGAAGTAGGAGGGTAGGAGGGTGGGATATGTTAAAAGCTTTAATGTTAACATATTCTGTTGCCTAGCTACTCCTTCGGAGCAAAGTCTAATACCCCATTGTGACGAATATGAAGAGGCGGCGACTGTCGGAGGACTCAGAGAAAGTAATTTTACAGGTAAGATTTTACAAAAAAATCCGTTTTTACACTCCTATACAGTGTACACAAAGATATGCACTGTGGGACAATCCCTCCTCCCCTCTGCCTGATTACAGTAGCCTATGCAGATGAAAGTGTATACAGGAACTAAACTAATTATCTAGCCATCTGGACAGAACAATGTGAGGTCATTACCATTTAACAATAGGACAGACACAATCCACATTCCATTTCAATACACAAACAATAGGGAAGCCTGAAATGACAGTCTGTGTGTCTCTGTCACAGACAAGCACACAGAATACACATTATCTAGGAGGCCGACTTCATGGCAATGGTCTATAACAGTCTAAGTCTCCCAGTGTAAAGTGGAAATAAATCTTCATATTTCTATATGAAGATATTGCTGACAAATATTACTGTCCCATCTGAAGCAATTCAAACCACAAAGTATCTGTCTTTCACTCCCAGTGACGGGTAATACCGTCACAATCTGTGATGCCTCTTTGGATGTGGCTCCCCTAGTGGCTCAGCGCTCTGTTTTAGCAGTGGTTCTTCAGCATGTCTTTAGGCTCAAATGCTGGTCTGCGGACCAGACTTCTAAAAAGGCCTTGATTGATCTTTCCTTTCAAGGAGATCACCTGTTTGGTGCTACCCTGGATGACATCATTAAAGGTCTTATGGTGGGGAAGAATACCTTTTCTTCTGCAGGCTACTATAGGCTTTGTAGACGTGGACCCTCTTTCTTAGCTCATAAGAAGTTTTTTTGTCCCTCAGGGTCAAATAACAGGGGATTGGGACCCTTCAGGGGCCTCCTCTGGAGGATCAAAGCTAACTTGGACTGGCGAGTCAAGTGCGGGCTTTTCCAGACCCGCGGACAAGGCCCCTTCAGCAGGAAGGTGTGCCCTCACCCATATCTGGGGTGGGGGGGGGGGGGGCGTCTTCGCTAGTTCTCGGTCCTGTGGACTCCACTGGTACAAGAACAAGTGGTTCCACGAGGTTGTTCGGTCCGGCTACAAGATCGAGTTTCATTCTTCACCTCTGGGAAGGTGCTTCCTTTCCAATGTGCGACTGTCCTCGTTCCGCTTACAGTCTCTTTTTGGGGCGGGTGATGGTCCCGGTTCCGACTTCGGAACGTTTTCTGTGTCCAGACTACTAATTAATGTCTTAGAACTCTGAGCGATCAGACTGTGCCTGGAACATTAGATGGATCATCTTCAGGGATGTCCAATGCATATTCAATCAGACAATGCCAAGTCCGTGGCTTGTGTAATTCACCAGGGGGTGTCCTGGCGGCTCTGGAGGTAGCCGGCATTTTAAGGTGTGCAGAATGGTTCATTCCTGCCCCCTCCACCATACACATTCCCGGGGTGGAAAACTGACAGGCGTCTTCAGTGGGGCATCCCCGAGGTGGATCTGTTGGCTTCCCGGCTCAACAGAAAGGTGCAGAGGTTTGTGGCTCGCAGATGTAACAGATGCTCTGGTGGCCCCATGGTTCAGTATCGTCTGATTTAGGGCTCCCCTCCTCTCAAGCTTCTGCTGAGACTTCTACGCAGGATCGAGGCAGAAGGGATTCTGGTCATCTTAGTGCCTCGCCGGGCATGGTACGCCGATCTAGTGCGGCTGTTCGCCGACATTTCTTGGAAGCTTCCTCTCAGGGAGGATCTGCTGTTCCAAGGACCAATCTTCCATCCTGCTTTACAGTCGCTGGCTTTGACAGGTTGGCTGTTCAACGCCAGGTGCTGATGGATAGAGATTTGTCTCAGTCGGTGTTTCCAACGATGTTAAAAGCTAGGAAACCTACTTTAGAAAGATCTACCATCGTACGTGGAAGACGTACATTGGGTGGTGTGAGTCTCTTGGGGTTCATCCTCACTCTTGTTCGGTGGCTCGGATCATGACCTTCCTTTAATGGGGGTTGAGCAGAAACTGGCCTTGAGTACTATCAAGGGTCAGGTGTCGGCCTTAGCGGTCTTATTTCAATGGCCCTTGGCCACATACTTTCTTGTGCATACATTTCCTCAGGGAGATAGGCACTTGACGCTCCAGTTCGGTCTCTGTTGCCGCCTTGGGATCTCGATTTGGTGCTCTCAGTCCTCCAGAAGCCTCTTTTTGAGAATTCTCAGGAGATTCCCCTGCTTGCGCTTTCCCAGAACGTGGCCTTTTTGGTAGTTTTCACCTCTGCGCTCAGGGTGTCAGAATTGGCAGCATTACCCTGTCCGTCGTTTCTTCCTCAGGTTGTCTCTGATTTTCATTTGAATGAATGTGTTGCCTTCTCTGTATTCCAGGCCAACACATCCAAAATAAATTTCTTTGCATGCCTTGGATGTGGACCGGGCTATTAGGGTGTACCTAGCAGCTACGGAGTCTTTTAGGAAGTCGGACTCCCTATTTGTACTCACGGATGGGCCTCTGAAAGGGTTGCCTGGTTCCTCTGCGAGCATTTCCAGATGGATCAGACAGACGGTGATTCAGGTCTATTCCATCCAGGGTCAGGTTCCTCCTTTCCCTGTCAAGGCGCATTCTACTTGGGCATTCAGTGCCTCCTGAGCTTTCCATCATCAGGCATCAGTGATGCAGGTTTGCAAGGCAGCCTCCTGGTCGTCGGTGCACACTTTCACAAAGTTCTATAAAGGGGATGTGTTGGCATCTGCGGATGCTTCCTTTGGTCGCAAGGTTTTTGCAGGCTGCTGTTTAGAGGATCTGGTCCTCTTTGAGGGTGTATTGTTTTTATCGGGTGAGCTCCAGTTGTTTTGGTTGAGTTCCTGTTTACCTGGTTGACTATAGTTAGCCTTTCTGAATTTATTTTTAGCTGTTCCCACCCCTCAAGTTTAACACTGCTTTGGGACGTCCCAATGGTTCAGAAGATCAGGAGCTGTGTCCGTCAATGAACAAAAGATAAAATGGGATTTTTGATATACTGTAAAATCTATTTTTCTGATGTTCATTGATGGACACAGCACTCACCCCTCTGTGGAGTTGTAATTCTTCTGACACTGCTTGTAACCAAACTGAGTACCTATAGGAGAAACGGGAAGTATGCCCCCTGAGACTGCCCATAGGTGTAGCCAGACTTTTTTTCTTCCTAGTATCCTCGTTCAATACGAACCCATTTAATCTTAAATTTACCTATAATTTCCACCCTGAATGCATAGTGTTCTTGGATGTGGAGATTAGGAAAGACACTAACGGCCATGTGACCACGTGTCTTTACCGGAAACCAACTGCCGGTAACATGTTGTTACATGCATCGAGTGCTCATCCAATAGCCCTAAAAAACAGCATTCCGTATGCGCAATATCTGCGCATACGTAGAAATTGCTCGTTAGACAAAGACTTCTTTCGGGAAGCCAAAGGTTTGCAAACCCGATTACTGGCACGAGGATATTCTCGGACTATCCTGAGAAAGGCCTTTAACAGGGCCAAGGATCTGGACAGAGAGGACATCTTGCAAAGGAGAAATAAAACTAATGTTAATCAAACTGTAAGGTTTATTACCCAGTACTCAGAGAATCACCTACAATTGAGAGCCCTTATCCAGAGACATTGGCACCTCCTAAGTGAGGAAGCCACATTGTCCAAATATGTAAAACAATTTCCGGAAGTGGTGTTCAAAAGAGCAACTTCCATTCGGGATTTGCTTACGAAGAGCCACTATACGCAGAACCCTCCTGAATCCAGTACTGTGCATGGTACATACCAATGTGGTAACTGTGCACGTTGTCCTTGGATTGAGGAGGGTCCTATCACATATTTGCCAAATGGTAACAACCACAGACTTAGGAGTCATGCGGATTGCTCTACAACTGGAGTGATCTATTTAATGCAATGCCAATGTTCAGCGTTTTACGTTGGCAAAACCTTTAGACAACTCGGACAGAGAATAGGTGAACATGTGTACTATTCTAGCGGTGGAAAAATTCTCACGCCGGTAACCCGCCATATTGGGTTACATCACAGATTTAATAACACATGTGTCTCCTTTAGGGTTCTGGAGATTATCCCCCCAGACCCTAGAGGCGGGAATTGGGACCAACGGATCTTGCAAAGGGAGGCTTTGTGGATAGAAAGGCTCAGTGCAACCACTCCCCCCGGACTAAATGAGGCCCACTCCTATAAATCTTTTTTATGACTTTATAGTGTTGGTTGGATTTTTTTTTTTTTCCTTCTCTCTCTCCTTTGTGTTTTTTGTCCATTTTAGTCTTTCCTTCCACGTTCTCTGTTTTCAATTAGTGCTCTTTCCTCTACCCCTGCCCTTCATCTGTAAGACCCATGCTCTCTATATATATTTGGAATATGTTTATATTGCATTACACCCTGGTAATTGGATTTCTTGGTTACTACTAACCAAATCAATATCCGGGTTCTTTTCCATGAGATTGTCCCTCATGTTTGATCCAATTGTTTATACACCTCTTGGGTCTATTTTGATATAATTTCTCTTATACATATCTTTATTGATTATAACCTGTTGATTTTTGTTTAGTAAAATGCAGGTGTTATATATATTGAGTTATGTTTATGTACTTATATTTTGTTTTCTCGTTTTCTTTTTAGGTCTATGTCCTGCGCCATGTCATTTGGGGTCCCTTCTATGCAGCAGTGTACGGACCTTTTCCTGTCTTTAGGAGGACCACTTTGGGTGCCTCCCCCACGGCGGACACGTGACGCTGGGTGCGTCTTCCACCTCCCCTTCGGGAGGGGAGGGCTATACGCCGGACACACGCCGTCACTTCCGGTCATATGACGTCGCTTCCATGCAACGCATGACGTGATCGTCCTTTGGCAGGTGAATGTCCGGCGGATGCGCCTGCGCAGTAGCGATGCGCATTCCCGGCGTCAGCCCGGATGTACGTGGGGACGTAGTTTCCTCTACGTCATCCTGAGTGGAGCTCACGAACCACTACAAATAACGTTCCTTGGCGTTCCTCCCATGCAGTTTGCAGGGACGGGACTCCATCTTTTGCACCACCATAGGTAATACCTTTTATTTTGCTCTATCGGTAACCAGGGAATTACTCTTCGGAAAGAGACCTTGTTCTTAATTGGCTATCTATACCTCTTAGGTTTTGTGCAAAGGATCCTATTGTGGATATTGAAGGTTATACGATCCTAGATCGATTACATCTAATATACCCGCTCCCTGTCCATTTGTCCTATCTGGAACCCATTGGGTAAAAAGATATATGTATACTTTATATTTATTTTTAGGTGCAACATTGAGGGGTCCTTTTTCTCCCAATCTTGCTTAGCCTTTTTATACATGTACAAATGGGTCCAGTCTTTCTAGATGCACTATAGGTGGATCACCACTAGAGGGTGACTATACCTTCTCATGCAATATATCTAATCTAGACCTATGTATGGTTTATTTGTCTTTCAAACTTTCAGATAGTGACACGTACTCAGTGCAGTATTGCCTTTTGGGTTTTGTGGTTCGAGCTCCCGTGCCCGCCCCCGGGGGAATTCCCCTCGCCTTGTGGTCCAGGTCCTCTACTACTGTTGCCTTGTGGTTTACCAGACAGGTGCGATAACATAGATATTCTAATATAGTTTGATTCAATACTATCAAAATGTAATACACCGCACAACTTTGTATGGATCTGTGTAAAACTGCATATGATCTGTTATGTGTTATGCAATATTTTTCTTATATAGACATTTACTTCTTTGTCATTTTTTTCTTTATTCTTAGTGTGACATATTTATCAAGTGATACCCTATAGAAAAAGTACCCCTGAGGAAGCGGCTATAAGGCCGAGAAACATGTTGGGTTGATATTCTGGGTTTCACGGCTATCCTGCATAGATACCTCCTTTTGGATGAGTTTTTTGGTATTTGCCAACTATCCCTATGTAGGAACTGTAAATCACTTGTGAATTGTATTATATATGTCCAAATATCTATGTACTGCTTGTGTTTTTAATTACAATATTACACGATATTGTTGTTTGTATCCTGTTCATATCAGTATACAATTTTATATATACTTTTTTTAATAAAAATTTTGATTCTTTTATACATTCATTCTTTTTTCTTATACTATATCTACATCAAGCACCCCTATTTACAAAGTCCCAATATACGCCCCAAATAGCATTTCTTCTTTGACATTCAGATGGGGACGTGGTGCTTATATATTTATAGGTAATTGGTATGAGCTTGTCTACCCCTTTTTTCCATAGCTGTAAAATAAATTATTATTACCATGTAAATTCACTTAACTATGATTACATGTAAACCAGCCCCAAAAAAAGGAAGTTAGACCGATCGATATCCAAAGTACTGAGAGACCGTAAGGGTCTGCTGCAAAACAAAAAACTATATATTTTCTCTTACGTTCATTGACAGACACAGCTCCTCCTACTTTATCCATGACCAAACAGGGTTTTATAGCCTCACACCTACAGGAGTATTACTAGGCAAAAAAGGACTCGGCACCACCAATTGGTAGTCCTCTCTGGGCATAAAACCCCCTCTCTGCTATAGGTCTCTAGTCATTTTGCATAGTGTCTTCAGGAGTATGGATGTGATTTTTTGCTGGGACTTCTGGTCCCACGCCAATCCTTTTTTCTTTGGTATTTTTCTCTGAAATTTTTACTTTTCCTGCAGAGATCTTCTAGCAACAACTGGGTGATGGGCTGGATAATCTGGACCCAGTGGTCATCCCAGTCTAACCAGCGAGTGCACGCAGACCGCTAGCTCGCGACTATGCCCCTCCCTGGACTCAAGTGGCCAACGAGTTAAACTTCTTGCAGGGACACATATAACCAGGTGCCTATAGTCTGTGTCACAGTGTTACCCCTGGACAACAGCCCCCCACTTTGGTGGAGAAGAGGGTCTGTCATGGGAGCCTTACCAGCAAGATCTGCTCAATCAGTAAGTAGAATTGACCCCCACCCCCTCCATCCCTGGATGCGATGTGAGGGACGGGTGCTCCCTGGGGTGGTCGGTCCTGTGGGGTCTCCTCTCACCCCGCTCCTCCTTGAAGCGGCATCCCAGAAGGCTCAGTAGTGGGCAAGCTGTAGAGGTCTTGGCCCCTGGGGACATGCATGTGCTCTTCCTGCCCCCTCTCAGTCTGCTCGTCTGCCTCCCTGTCGGTGGGGGCTTGAACTTGGGGTTACACTGGGGCTGAGGGGTCTCTGTCCTGCTGCTGAGGGTGGAGAGGCCTAAATAGTGGCCTTACCTGGGCTCAGGGGGCGTGGGTTACAGTAGCCATGTAGCTCAGATGGCCAGCGGCCATATTACTGTAGCCACGGTGGCAATTTTTCCATGGTTTTTGAGTGGCAGCCTCTAATGACAGGTGCAGTGGTCATTTTGTTGGGGCCAGGAACCTTTTCAGGTGATGAGGGCTTGCTGGGGGAGGTCCTGGGCAGCTATATGCCTGTAGTCCACAGCAGGGACCTCTCTCATGCCATTCAAACATGGGGGGCGGTGCTAGGATGAAACCCAATGCAGGACAGGCAGCGACATGTGGGCAACCTTGGCAGCTCCTGATGGTGGTGAGTCCAACCTGGGGTCTCTCTCCTCTTCCCACTAGGCTAGCCTGGGGGTGTTATATTCTGGATAATTGCATTGGGGTCCCCTTTTAGGGCTGTGCCCATCGAGTGGTGCTAGTCCGTCCCATGGAGTCTCAGAAGCGTGCTGCCTCTTCGGGAACCCCCCCTCGATTTGTCGGGTCCTTTTTTGCCCTTTGGCGTGCTGTTGGCTGTCCTGGAGTAATTTGTCTTCGGTGTGGAAGTGGCGGTCGGCCACAAGGCAAGCAAGAAGCGCCCCCACCATTGCCCTCTTCCTCGGACTGTTCTGAGACAGATTTAGATCACGCCACCATGGGCTCCGCGTTTCCTCTACCTCTGTAGACACATGAAAGGCGCTAGCGGTGGCACACATTGATTTTGTGCGTGACAAGGTAAAACCTAAAGGACTCTGCGGGGGCGTCTGAGGTGGTGCCTGTCCAATTTGGTGCGCACAAGCCGTCTCAGGCTGCTAAGAATATTTCTTACTCCCCATTTTTAGACAAATTTGTCTATAAGGAATGGGGTTGTCCAAAGCGTCCGTTTGTTCTCCCTAAGCGCTTGCAGTGTGCTACCTATTTAGGGAGACCCTCCTGAAGAAGTGGACCTGTTCTACTGTGGGGTTGACTCTCCTATATCCCAGCTGAATAAGGCTACAGTGATTCCAGTGGAGGCTTCTCCCTCTTTTGTGGATCGCAGGCTAGAGGTGGTCGCCCGCTTCATGTTCACCATCACGGTGTAAGATTCTGGTACCTTCGGTACCCTTATAGGTCATTTCCTTCTTCATATTGCGTCCCACCTTTTCAGCTAGGTGGAACGCATATACCTTTAAGCCGCATGACGTCATCACTAAGCGCCACTCTGAGCGGCTATTTCAATCGCCGGCTTCCCTCTCACAAATTGTTCGTTCAAACCGCATGGTATACAGCCTTGTCTTACGCTGCCGGAGCCTCCAGCTATTGCCATACCTGGATAGACCGGAACCTCGCTATTGATCCCGTATCTCGCTACCCGATCATTCACTCATTACTGGACCCTTCAGCTTACTAATCTAACTAGTGATAAGTACCCCACAGGGGATTCCTTCCTATCAAACTTACACTATCTACTTCTGCATACTAAGGACTGTTACTATCTATGCATTACTATTTCTATCATCTGCACTGTTACATAGATTGCTAGCTCTTGAGTCTACTACCATCTATATCCTTGCACTAAGTTAGCCTCTCTTGTACACTCCATCTGCTGTCCCCTACCACCTGTTATTGCACACGATTGCTAACCTATCTATCATCATCTACTACTCTCCTGAACATTACTATTGAGTACTCATCATTGCTATCACAACTCACGCCTGTCCTTTCAGCACATCACCTCTATACTATCATATACAACCTATCACTCCAGGAACATCTTATTGAGTGTTTGTATATTGTATGCTGAAGCAGGCTGGCCACAATGATGAGTCTGGAGAGTTGGACATGGTGATTCAACACATCTCTACACGACTACTGAGTGGAGATTTTGCAGCTGCAAATCCAACTCTCTAAACAAAACGCTAGAGCGTTACAGATTGAACGAACCTTTAAAAAATGGATTCAGCAGAATTAGCCACTCAAGTGATACAATTAACACAAAAGGTAGATGCATTAATCCTTGCTCTTACTGAAGTAAAAAATGAAAATCAGACTTTAAGACAGCAGATAGCCCGTGTTTCACAACTCACTGCTGCTCAACCTCGTGAGCCTAAAATAAACCCTCCTCTAGTATTTACAGGTGATCGGAAAAAAGTTTGTGAATTTAAAAACGCATGTCAATTGTTTTTTAATTTAAAACCTCGTACTTATACTACAGACCAAATTAAAGTCTGTACTACTATTTCATATTTATCGGGTGATCCACGGGCTTGGGCAGACTCTCTCTTTGAGAAAGAGGACCCTCTTCTCAACTCCTATCCTTTGTTCATAGCGGAACTCGCTAGCTTATATGAAGACCCCAATAGGCAGAGTACTGCTGATAGCCAATTGAGGGCTTTAAAACAAGCAAGGAGACCTGTTGAAGACTTCATAGCAGAGTTCAAAAGATGGACCCTTGATTCTGGGTGGAATGATGCATCTCTGCGAACTCAGTTCAGACTCGGGTTATCAGAAGCCGTTAAAGACGAGCTCGGATTTACCTGGCATTTTGGATGCCTTAATACAACTCAGCATCAATATTGACAGGCGACTGCGAGAAAGAAAGGCTGAGAAGATGGGAATGCCATTGTCCAGTCCTTCTCGGGTTTCGCCCGTTGACCCTACTCCTATGGAGGCAGGAACAATACGCCCACCTTTATCGACTACTGAACGAGCCAGGAGAAGATCCGAAAACCTCTGCATGTACTGCGCCTCCTCGGATCATTTGATAAGCGTCTGTCCCCTTGTCCGCAAAAAAGACGATGAGTGTTCACATGTCTTGCTGGGGGGTTTAACGACTTCCTTTTCTAATCCCTATCTCTTTATTCATTTGACACTACAGTGGGACCAAATTAGGATCACCACCAAGGCTATGATCGACACAGGATCTTGTGGGAACTACATCGATACTCGTTTTGTTACCTTAAATAAAATACCTATTATTTCAAAACCTAAACCTGTCTCTGTTAGTTTCATTAACGGTATCCCGCTATCTTCTGGTCCAATCACAAATCAGACACAAGCACTCCTTGTTACTGCTAACGAGTCTCATGCGGAGACAACCACTTTTGATGTATTACCTTCACCAAATTTTCCCATTATTTTGGGACTTCCCTGGTTACACATACATCAACCAACCATTGATTGGAAGACACGGACTCTAACCTTCCCTTCTCACTATTGCGAGATCACGTGTAACCTCCAATCATATAAAAAAATCCTGTCTATGGTGTCAGATGAAATTACACCACCACCATGCTACCAGGATCTGTCAGAAGTCTTCCTTGAGAAAAACGCTCAAGTGTTGCCTCCCCATAGGGACTATGAGTGTTCTATTGATCTACTCCCTAATAGCAAATTACCTTTCGGTCATGTTTATCCTCTTTCTCAGGATGAACTTTCTCATCTCAAGGAATACTTGGATGAGAATTTAGCGAAAGGGTTCATCAGACCCTCTACTTCTTCCACAGCTGCAGGACTTTTCTTTGTCCGCAATAAGGATTCAAGTCTTAGGCCTATTATTGACTATAGGCAATTAAATACCATTACGATAAAGGATCGCTATCCTTTACCTCTCATTCCTGAACTCATTGAACAAGTGCGCGGAGCTACCTACTTCTCTAAATTGGACCTAAAAGGGGCATACAACCTCATCCGAATCCGTGACGGGGATGAGTGGAAAACAGCATTCAGAACCAGATACGGATTATTCGAATATCTTGTGATGCCTTTCGGGTTGTGTAATGCTCCCGCAGCTTTTCAGCGATTCATAAATGACATCTTCAGAGACTTACTTGATGTTTGTGTTGTGGTATATCTGGATGATATACTCATTTATTCTCAATCTTTGTCTGAACATATAAAACATGTAAGACTTGTGTTGTCCAGATTACTCGCACACAATTTATACGTAAAATTAAAAAAAATGCCTATTCCATAAAGAAGAAGTACTATTCCTAGGATACATCATATCTAAGAACGGAATCAAAATGGATATGAGCAAGATATCGTGTATTCTGGATTGGCCTGTACCAACAACTCGTAAAGCATTACAACGATTCCTTGGATTCTCAAACTTCTATAGGAAGTTCATCAAGAACTTCTCTGCTATTGTGAGACCTCTCACACAACTTACAAGTGTAAAGAAACCATTTAAATGGTCTGAAGAAGCCAATGGAGCTTTCCGCTTGTTAAAATCAAGCTTCACTTCCGCTCCCATACTACGCTATCCAGACCCATCCCTCCAATATATACTGGAGGTAGATGCGTCAAATATGGCAGTAGGAGCAGTTCTCTCCCAACGACCAACAAATACTTCACCACTTCACCCAGTTGCTTTCTTCTCTAAATCATTAAGCAACCCAGAGGTGAATTACCCAGTGGGTGAAAAAGAGTTGCTTGCCATAAAACTGGCACTAGAGAATTGGCGACATCTACTTGAAGGTACTCGATTGCCAATACTCATATATACAGATCATAAAAATCTCCAATACCTTCAGACTAACAAGACCCTTTCCCACCGGCAGGTACGTTGGTCACTATTCTTCCTAAGATTCAACTTCCTAGTGACCTACACGCCTGCAGACAAAAACAAAAAAGCGGATGCGCTATCACGATTAACCGAAGATAACTGCGCCGAAATCCCTTCATTTCCTATAATACCCTATGATCGTATTGTTGGTGTTGTTCGCTCCCTGAAGGAAGAGATTCTGCACAGTATAGGACTGGATTCACCTCCACCACAACTAAGTGCTGATGCAGAAGGCTTCCTCTACTTTAACGACAAACTCTACATACCTCCTAGTATGCGTACCAAGATCTTGGAATTATCACATGCCGTACCTATGGCAGGACATATGGGTATGACTAAGACATTTAATTTGCTCACCAGGCAGTTTTGGTGGCCTGATATGAAAACGTCTGTACAAAAGTTTGTTTCCTCATGTGACATCTGTGCAAGGTCCAAAATTGACACTACAAAACCATCTGGTCTACTTTGCAGTCTACCAATACCCCAGGTTCCATGGGAAGTTGTATCCTTGGACTTTATAGTAGAATTACCACCTTCCAGGGGATTTAATACCATTCTAGTGTCAGTGGACCATCTGACAAAGATGGCACATTTCATTTCTATTCGCAGACTACCTTCATCTAAACAAACAGCGGAATTACTAGTGAAACATGTGTTCAAGCTACATGGAATTCCAAAGACTCTTCTATCTGACCGAGGTTCACAGTTCATCTCCAAGTTCTGGCAAGCTCTATGTCATATACTACGTATTGAGCGAAAAGTCACTTCTCCTTACCATCCTCAGACCAACGGACAAACTGAAAGAGTCAACCAGTGCATTTAACAATACCTACGTTGCTACACCTCATACCTACAGGATGATTGGGTGGACCTCCTCCCTCTGGCAGAATTTGCTTATAACAATGCAACCCACAGTACTACTAAGCAGAGTCCGTTCTACTTAAACTATGGGTTTCATCCAACACTTCTTCCACCACGCATCCTTCCATCAAGTAACCCAGTAGCCTCAGATTATCTTACCCAAATAAAAGACTCTCTGGGTTTACTTAACACCACCATCTCACATGCTCATAGCCAACAAAAAAGGTATTACGACCTTCGTAGAAAACCTTCTCCTCAATACGCTATTGGGGATCTCGTTTGGCTATCTACAAAAAATTTGAGGTTAAAGATACCCAGTAAAAAGCTTGGACCTCTATTTCTCTGACCTTTTCCAATTAAAAAGCTCATTGGAAGAGCTGCAGTGCAACTCACTTTACCGGCAGATCTTAGAATACATCCCATCTTTCACGTGTCGTTACTGAAACCACATGTTCCCAACCAAGGAATAAGGCCTACCATCTCGCCTCCACCTCCAGTACAAGTTGAAGGCGGAGAGGAATTTGAGATTAGGGAGATTTTGGATTCTCGTATCCACAGAGGAAAACTCCAATATCTCATAAGATGGAAGAACTATGGACCCCAAGACGACACCTGGTTGGATACTTCTGACGTTCACGCACCCAGGCTTATACGAAGGTTTCACTCCAAATACCCGGAGAGACCAGTGCTATAGGCCTTCCGGAGCCAGCCTTAAGGGGGGGGTACTGTAAGATTCTGGTACCTTCTGTACCCTTATAGGTCATTTCCTTCTTCATATTGCGTCCCACCTTTTCAGCTAGGTGGAACGCATATACCTTTAAGCCGCATGACGTCATCACTAAGCGCCGCTCTGAGCGGCTATTTCAATCGCCGGCTTCCCTCTCACAAATTGTTCGTTCAAACCGCATGGTATACAGCCTTGTCTTACGCTGCCGGAGCCTCCAGCTATTGCCATACCTGGATAGACCGGAACCTCGCTATTGATCCTGTATCTCGCTACCCGATCATTCACTCATTACCGGACCCTTCAGCTTACTAATCTAACTAGTGATAAGTACCCCACAGGGGATTCCTTCCTATCAAACTTACACTATCTACTTCTGCATACTAAGGACTGTTACTATCTATGCATTACTATTTCTATCATCTGCACTGTTACTGCTCTTGAGTCTACTACCATCTATATCCTTGCACTAAGTTAGCCTCTCTTGTACACTCCATCTGCTGTCCCCTACCACCTGTTATTGCACATGATTGCTAACCTATCTACCATCATCTACTACTCTCCTGAACATTACTATTGAGTACTCATCATTGCTATCACAACTCACGCCTGTCCTTTCAGGACATCACCTCTATACTATCATATACAACCTATCACTCCAGGAACATCTTATTGAGTGTTTGTATATTGTATGCTGAAGCAGGCTGGCCACAATGATGAGTCTGGAGAGTTGGACATGGTGATTCAACACATCTCTACACGACTACTGAGTGGAGATTCTGCAGCTGCAAATCCAACTCTCTAAACAAAACGCTAGAGCGTTACACACGGAGTCTGAACTACGACTTGTTCTGGCCACGGCCCTGGTGTCCCAGACTTTGACCGAATAAGGCCAAGGTTTTAGGACAGGCCTTGACTTCTAATCAGATGCCCAAGCGTATGTGGAGCTGGTTGACCAGTTGGTCCAGGGGCTAATGTACATTTGTGACCCGTCTCTTATAGGCAGCCCCACTTCTTTCCAAACTTTTATTTTCAGCAGTAGTACTGCAGCGAATCCTGTGGATTAAGTGTTGGTAGGCTGATCAGACCTCCAAAACAGGCTTCGTCAGATTTGCCCTTTCTGGGGGTTCGGCTGTTTGGGGATAAGCTGAATATTATCAAGAACCTTACAGTGGCAAGAGTACCTTTTTTGCCACAGTCCAAGAATTGAAAAGAACCTCATAGGAGGACAGGGCAGATCTTCACGACACATAAGCAGATTTAGTTCTCCCGGGTCCTTGGTAAATAGATCCAAACCCTTCAAGGCCCCTGTGGGAGGCGCCAAGCATCCCTCACCCCAGACAACCTCCAAGCCTGTGGTTAACTCCTACTCATCATGGGGGTTTGCTCTCACCTGCCTCCAGGGTGGGGGGGGGTCACCCTCGCTTCTGTGGGTCCACTAAATCATTCTGTCAGGCTACAAAATAGGATTTCACTCCTTTCTGCCGGACAGGTTTTTCACCTCCAATCTACGGCTCTGGCTGGTCTGTCTGCGGGCCTTGTATGGGACTGTCCAGGATCTGCTTCTTTGGGGAGTGATTATCCCAGGTGTCCGAATTGGAGCTGTTCAGAGAGTTTTACTCCAACCTGTTCAGTTTCCAAGAAGGGCGAGGTTTATCCAATCCTGGATCTCAAGGCCTGAATGCCTTTGTACAGGTTCACAATATCAACATGGAATCTATTTGCTTGGTGGTAGCCTCCCTCCGACTAGGAGATTTTCTGACCTCCATAGACGCCAATGATGCCTATTTGCACATTTTTGAGGGGTATCATTACTTCTTACGCTTTGCTATTGGCGACGCTCCTTGGGTGTTTACCAAGGTCTTGTCCCTGATCCTGGCCTAGCTGAGACAACGAGGGATAGTTGTGATTGGCTACTTGGATCACTTGCTCCTACATGCGGAGACCGCTTGTCCCTGCTAGACAGTGTGGAGATCACCATGTGTTCCCTACAGGATTTCAGGTGGATCCTGAACCTCAGGAAATCTGTATCGCCCCCTTCCAAGTGCCTGGAGTATCTGAGGCTGATCCTCGATTCAAAGCAAGGTGTTTCTTCCGTCAGACAAACTATTGAAGCTCCGGTCTGCGGCCGGGCAGCTCTTGGCTTAAGTAGCCCTTCCTGCGTTTTTGCATGCAGGGTTTAGACCTAATGGTGGCTACCTTTAAAGTGGTTCCATACGCTCAGTTTCATATGAGAAAATTCTACTCAGATGGAACAGTTTTTTTGCCTCTTTGGACATTCGGATTCGACTAGAGTGATTGACGAGGGCCTCCCTTCTCTGGTGGCTGAGGTCTCCGGCTTTACAAAATGGAAAGTCCGTCTTTCCTGTTTTCTGGACTGTGGTCACGATGGATGCCAGCCTGTCTCAAGAACCAATCATCCACCGTGCTTTACCATCGCTGCCTTTGACTGTGTGGCTATTGAAAACCAAGTTCTGAAGGACAGGGGGGCGGGTGTCTGGCTCTGTGACTCTGACTAGGTTAAAGTCCCAAGAGTATATCTTCCAGAAGATTTACTGTTGCAGCTGGAGGGCCTATGTCATTTGGCTTAAAGTCCAGGGGTTCCATCCTTGTTCCTTCTCAGTGGCTCGGTTGTTGGCCTTCTTTCAACACGGTGTGGCTAAGAAGATTGTGTTGAGCATGATCAAGGGTCAACGCTTTGCTTCAGCTGTTTTCTTTCAGCCTCCCTTAGCTACGCATTCTTTCTTTCGCACTTCGTTCAGTGGGTTCATCATGTGGTTCCCCATGTGCACTCTCCATTGCCACTTCAGAAACCTCCTTTTGAGAGCATTCGGGATGTTCCCTTGCTTACGCTTTTGCAGAAAGTTGCCTTCCTAGTTACTATCGCCTCTGCACTGCGGGTTTCAGAATTGGCAGCTTTGTCCTGTAAGCCACCTTATCTGGTTTTACAGATAAGGACAAGGACAAGGTGGTGCTTTGACCTCCCCCTTCCTGTCTACTAAAGGTGGTGTCAGATTTTCATTTGAATGAGGACATTATCCTTCCTTTTTTTTGACCCTCGGCCATCACACCCTAAGCAGGTGGCTCTGCACTCACTTGATGTAGTTCACACAATTGCATGTACGTCTCAGTGAAGCTGAGTTTTCAGAAGTCAAATTCTCTTTGTGCTTATGGATGGTCTGAAGAAAGGCTTGGCGGCTTTGTCTACCACTATTTCCCATTGGATTCGGCATATGATTGTGCAAGCCTATGCCATTAAGGGGTGGAAACCTCCCTTCCCTGTTACAGCACACTCCACCAGGACGGTTAGTGCCTCCTGGGCGTTCTGACATCAGGCGCCTGTTTCTTCAGTTTGCAAGCTGGCGACCAGGTCGTTTGTGCACACATTTACTAAGTTTTATAGAGTTGATGTGTTGGCATCTTTTGATGCTGGTTTTGGCCACAAACTTTTGCAGGCGGCTGTTTAAGACACCCAGGCACCCCCCTGGGATGATTCGGAGTGTTGGAATGTTATCCAAAGTTAATTCTCCATTGGTTAGTTTGTCCACCCCTCATTGGGTCACTGCTTGGGGACATCCCTGTTTGGTCATGGATAAAGAAGAACGAGCCGTGTCTGTCAATGAATGTAAGAGAAAACTGAATTTTTTGTTACTCAATGTAAAATCCCTTTCTCTGAGTTCATTGACAGACACGGCACCCCTCTGTGGAATTTCTCTTTTTACACTGCTTGTGACTGACTGGAGGCCTTTTTAAGCATTCATACATGCCTACTAATGGAATAAGGGGGTTTATTTAGTATTAGTGGGACATGTTTTTTTGTGTTTTTGTTCTTACTGGGTGCTACTCTGCTTTTGTTATTTTTTGCTTTGCGATAAGACACTTTGGGCTTCTGGGTAAGGTGACAACTACCGTATTGGCTAAAGGAATTACCAGCAGTGGGTTTAACAAAGTTTTAAGCATATATTTGTTAGCCACTATGGCATAACTCAAGATCTAAGAAGGCTAATTGATCTGGATCAGTTACATGAGTAAAGGATAACTCCAAGGAATTGTAAAAACAATGCTGAACGAAAAGTTCAATCCTCTCTATGGTGCTGTCCCATATGATCACTATATTGTCAATATAACGACCATAGTAGACCACATGGGTGGCAAAGGGGTTGTTGTGCATAATATACTGTAACTTCCATACTGTCTCGTCCGTTATTAAGTTTTTGTAACTGGGGGCAAAATTACCCCCCATGGCCATGCCTTTGGACTGCAAGTAGTATGTGCTATCAAACTCAAAATAATTATGCTTGAGTCAAAGCTGTCTTGCCTCCAAAATGAACTGGGTCTGTCTGGGGGTAACTAAAGGATCTTCTGCTAGAAAGTACTGTACAGCCCTGAGACCTAACTCATTAGGGTATTGATATGTAAAGAGATATAATGTCCGGGGAGACCCACAAGTATGAGGGCTACCATTTGTATAGTGTGAGGGATTAGCTCGGTGGCGGGTGTGGATGACCCCTTGGGGGGGTTAGTTACACAGGGAGATAGCCGAGAAGTGGTTGCAAACAACAGTTTGGTTTATTCATGCAATTTTATTCACCAGACTGCAAGCGTCAAAAAACATCCAAAATAAAATAAAACACAGAATAAATCCTTGCCACTGTGGGCGGCTACCTTCTCACACACAGGAACCTACCTACGGAAGTCTGTCCCCAACCTACTGTTGGGCAGACTTGGCTGATCATACAGCAGACTATCAATAGTCCATTTATTTTCTCTTCACATAGAGAATGTCCCTTTTCTCTTCACACAGCACATGCTCATTGGACTTTCCTTTCACATAGAAAACATCCATTGTTTTTTCTCTTCACACTCTTCACATAGAAATAGTTAATTTTCTCACCTTGAGAAGTCTTCACCCTTTTTACCCTCCTCAGCGCACATCGCTCCAGGAGGTCTTCCCCATGCTCACACAGCTTCAGGGGGCACACATCTGACTGTCCTCCTCTACCCACACAGCGTCAGGAGGCAGCAATCCTTCTCCCATGCTCACACAGTGTCGGGAGGCACACATCTGACTGGTCCCTCCTCTCCCCAGCCCACACAGCGTCAGGAGGCAGCAATCCTTAGACTTCCTTTGGACAAATTATAGAGGCCTTAACTTCCTCATTCTGAACAGCTGAAGGCCTTTCAACTTCCTTAAGCCGTCCTGGCTACCTTTGCAGCCGACACCCTATAGTAATTGGTGAATTGTCTAAACCAGGTGGAAATGTATCTCCTGTCTGTGACTACATCCACAGATTTACCTGACTTCCTGTCACAATAGTAAAAGATTTTCCAAAAAATGCATACTGTCTCTTATGTATGAAGGTAGGTTCTGGGCAAGGGGTTGGAGAAACCGACCAACATACATGGAAAACCCGCTGGTGACACTTTCCATTGAAGCCACTATAGGTCGACCTGGCAGATTATGTAGGTCCTTATGAATTTTTGGTAAGTGATAAAAATATGGTGTGTTTTAGAATCCCCTTTTGATAAAGGACAATTCAGCTTGAGAAATATTACCATCTTCAAAGGCCCTATTGGCCAGAGAAGCAGCTTATTTGGTATATTTAGGTAATGGGTCATGTTATAATCTAATACAGTAAAACTTTGGATTGCGGGCATAATTCGTTCAGGAAATGAGCTTGTAATCCAAAGCACTTGTATATCAAAGAAAATTTCTCAGAGAAAATAATGGAAACTCAGATGATTCATTCCACAACCATTTATTCATATAAAAATTATTTAACGGGTTGTTTCTGTTGAAAAGTCCTAATCAGGTGGCATAAAGAACAAAATGAGCAGTGCCATATAAGTGTACTGTAGTGTGATCACAGTTTTAATGTAAAAAAAGTAGAATGTCACTCACAATGTTAAAAACAATATCCAACATTAAGGAGTCTAGTGCTTATCTGTGTAAAGCCACTGGTGCATACAGTTTGTGGCCAGAGGTCCGGGGACGCTGGTGTCTCCCAGCGCTTCCTGGAGAGCTTGGAGACACTTTAGAACTGTTTATGTCACTTCCGGGTGATCCAAACGTGTGCTACCCCCGCCCCACCCTGCTGGGAGTACCACCAGTGCCCCCTTAACCCTGGCTATTGTTTTTAACATTGTGAGAATCATTCCACTTCTTTACATTAAAACTGTGATCATACTACTCAATGCTACTTGTATAGCAGAAAATCACTAGTACATCAAGTTAAAATTTGAAAAAAAATGTTGCTCGTTGTAAAAAACATTTGTAGACCACATTACTCGTAATCTAAGGTTTTACTGTATATGTTTTGTTATCAGAGAACAATCAAAGGGCTTCCTAAACAGAAATGTTTCTGTCCTGAACCACTATTCCTCCCCCCTGCTGGATGGCGGAGATTACAGAACTGATGATTACGTGAGGAGCATAATATTTCTTTTGTGAGTTTATTTAAGCCTGGAATAATAAATATTGGTATTTTAATACTACACTCAGGTGACACCCCCCCCCCTTCCCCCTTCTTGTCACCGGAAGATGATGCCACCTACTGACTATGCCCCTGTCATCATCATTATCCTCATCATCATCCCAGCATCATCACCCCATTCCTACTGGGGAATCTGGGCAATCCCAGAGTTCCCAGAACTTTGGGAAATCCCTTCCAATAATGGCGTCATGTGGCAGTTTGGGAACTAAACCCCCTTGGTGACACAAGTTACCGAGGGAGGTTTCAAAGGAAACTGTAGTCACCGGATATTCTCGAGTGTCGCCATGTACACAAACTACAGCCATTTTCCTAGGATGTAATGTTTTTCCCACCACTAGATCACTTTTCACTAAGGTGATCAGGCTACCTGAATCCAACAATACCACAACATATTTACCATCTAAGCACATTCTATATAAAGGTTTCTCATTCCCCTTTACTGCAGTGCATGTGGTTGCAAAAAGGGACTGTCGTCTCTCTGTCAGAAAGTCACACTGCATGGGTTCATCACCCGCTGGGCAAACCGCTGCTACATGTCCCTCTTCCCGGGAACGGTAACAAATCAAGTTTCTGGTCCTCTCCTGTGGGATGGGTCTTCCAGGCCGCTCTCGCCAAACATTAGCAGTAGTCCCGATAATACCTCTAGTTGCTCTTTGGTCCCTCTCTCCACCCCCATCCCTTGATGCAGTCTTACCTATAGGTGGGGAGGGTCTGGTCTTGGGGTGAAAAGTCTGTGTGTCTCTGGGGAAAGAGGTCAAATTCTCTGTTGTTAGGTACCTTTCGACTAGGTCTACTAGCTTGTCTGTGGTTTCCGGACCACCATGACTCACCCATTTCTGCAGGGTGTTAGGAAGAGACCTAAGAAATTTGTCCATGACTACTCGCTCCAAAATTTTTGGTCTGGACAGAATTTCTGGCTGCAGCCATTTCCCAGCCAAATGGATGAGGTCATGCATCTGCGACCGAGGTGGCTTCCTCAGCTGATAACTCCAATTGTGGACCCGCTGAGCACGGACATCCAAGGTTACCCCAAAATGTGCCAATATTTCCTCTTTTAATCTATCATAGTTTTTTGCATCTGCAAGCTCCAAATCAAAATATGCCTTTTGGGCTTCTCCAAATAATAGGGGGGCCACTAGTCCAGCCTACTGTTCTTTAGGCCAACTCTCTTTCTCCACTGTTCTTTCAAACGTGGTCAGAAACATCTCAGGGTCATCATCTGCAGTCATCTTTGGCAATAAATGGCTTACCCGAAAAGTCGGTATGATACTGGCCTGACTCCCAGCCTCGGTCTGCTGTCTCTGAAGCTGTTTCACGATGGCCTCCATTTGCTGCAGGTGTCTCTGTTCCAAGCCTTCAATGCACTCTTGGTGAGCCTGTTGTTGAGCTGCAAGGCTCCGCTGAAAACCCACATTTGTCTGCTGTTGATTTGCATTTGCTATAGCCAGTTGTCTCAGTATCTCCTCCATTTTGGTTTTACTTTAACTGCCCGCATCCTCCACCATGTGGAAGGGGTTGGCTCGGTAGCGGGTGTGGGTGACCCCCTGGGTGGGTTCGCTACACAGAGAGACAGCCAAGGAGTGGTTTATTCTTCCAATTTGCTGGAAACAAGTGCTAGCATCCAAACAACATAAATCAAACAAAACATAAATAAACCCTGGCCACTTGGGGCGTCTACCTTCACAACACAGGAACCTACCTATGGAGTCTGTCACAACCTACTGCTGGGCAGACACTGCTGGTCATACAGCAGTAAACCAATAGTCTATTTGTTTTTGTTTTCACACAGAAAAAGTCAACACCACCTCACCTTCAGAAGTCTTTCACAGCTCAGTAGTCGTCCTTTGGATAACTTATAGAGGCCTTAATTGCCTCATTCTGAATAGCTGAAGCTTTCCAACATCCTTAAACCTTATTGGCTACCTCCGCCGCCGACACCTGATAGTAATTGGTGAATTGTCTAAACAAGGCAGAAATGTATCTTCCATCTGTGACAGCACCCACAGATTTACCTGACTTCCTGTCACACTTGCCACTATTAATTTACCAAAATTATTGGAAAGAGCAATTACAAGAACTTAATGAACCCCTTACGGCTAATGAAATTGAAAAAATGATCCTCTCTCCCAAACAATAAAGCCCCGCCTGATGGTTTCACATCTGAATATTATAAAATATTTTCATCCTCACTGACACCGCATTTACAAACAACCTATAACGCTGCTGTATCCTCTGGAGCATTCCCACCCAAAATGTTAACCGCAAGGATTGTCACCCTACCAAAACCTGCGTGGAAGCCGGTATCGCCCTCAAAGTTTCGTCCCATCTCACTATTGAATGTAGACGTAAAAATGTATGTGAAGGCCATTGCTAATAGATTAGCCCCCCCTCATGGCTTACTTAGTTGACCCTGATCAGGTGGGCTTCATTTCCGGCCGTCAGGCCCCTGATGCCACCAGGAAAACTGAAAATTTACTACATTATGTTGACACAACTAAAATCCCTACTACATTCCTAATTCTTGATACTGAGAAGGCCTTTGACAGGATTCATTAGGAATATTTACAATGTACTCTAATTGTCTCAATTTGGTTTCCATGGCAATATTCTGTCGGCAATCTTGGCCTTATACACCACACCATCAGGTCAGGTCCTCACTGATGGCTTCCTCTCTGATAAATTCCACATCACAAATGGCACTAGGCAAGGGTGCCCCCTGTCACCTTTTATATTCACCCTTTTAATGGAACCCATGGCACAAAAAATAAGAACCCAACCCCTCATCTCAGGAATTTCTGTATTGGATAAAGAATATAAAATAACTGTTTTCACAGATCATATCATCCTAAAACCTAAAAGATTCGGCTTATTTCCTACCTCCTTTGTATGATATTTTGACGAAATTCAACCGCGTATCCTATTACAAAATATAATATCCTAGGCGTGAACCTCAACACAGCAACAAAATCCCATTTACAGAGGTAACGTCCCTTCCACTGGGTTACATCCTCCATGCCCTATTTAGGGATCTCCCTAACATCTACTACCACCAAACTCTTCAATGCTAATTACACCCCGATGCTTGCCTTCTGCAAGCAAGAGTTGACTAGAATAAGCAAATTCTATTTAACATGGGCAGGAAGGAACACAGCCTCCAAAATGATACTGCTACCTAAATTTTTGTATCTCTACCGAGCCTTACCTATTTCGGTCCCACCCTCCTATTTCACAGGTGTGAAATACATCCCAGGCTCCTATATGTGGCAAGGCAAACATCCAAGATGCCCCTATAAAACACTCATCAAGCATAAAAAGGTGAGTGGGATTGGACAACCAGATAAGACTACCATAGGGCAGCAGTATTGGATCATCTAAGATACTGGTTCACCCCATCGAGTGCCAAACATTGGATAGCCAAAGAACCATGTTTCATAGAGTGGGGACACCTAAAAACCTTTCTTTTGGCACAATCTTTTACAGGTGCTTCCTCCAAAACTGCCCATCCAACTATACAAGCAGCAACAGAAGCATGGCTTTACTTCATTAAAACCTTCCATACCTCCTCACCCAAGTTCTCTATACCCATCCCCCTGGAGATCTTTAAATTTCTAATACCTAACCTACCCCTCAGAGGAGGACTCCCTTTTAACAAGATTCCCCTCACAGATCAAATGGTCAATGACCAACTACTCCCCTTTGATACTATCAGAAAAGCTTACCGAGCCTCAGCGCTGGACCAATTTGCAATTCTGCAAATTTCAGCATACCTAGGGCGAAACCCGACTCCCCACTTACAATACCTGAAACAGCATGGTCATATGGGACCTCCACCTCCCCTAAGACAAAGGGCATTTCCATTCTATATAACCTCCTACAATCTAAAACCGAATTTGTGAAGTCAAATTCTATGCTAAAATGGGAACAAGAGCTATGCTCTGAAATCCAAAGCTCTCAATGGCTGACGACTGTACAGGGCAACTCAGGACTCCCTAAATGCATAAACTACTGGGAAATCTCCCAGAAAATACTACATAGGTGGTATCTAACCCCTGTGAGATTAGTGAAAATCGCGAACCCCAATGACATCTTATGTTGGAGAAGATGCCAAAATGTAGGCAATCTAATCCACATAAGGCGAGGAAAATAAATTAAAAGTGTCATCACCCATAGACTTACTATGGGACTTCTGTTGACGGCTGCCTCTTCTGCATCTGCCTCCAAAGTGAAGTCGCCGCTGACAGCTTAGTGTGGGACCAGACTTGATAAGCTTCAGAAAAGGTATGTGTAGCGAATTTCTTCTTTATAGGACTAGATAGGTTAGTCTTAGATCATGGATGTCTGTAGATGTAGAGTTTCTAGTGTTAGGGTGGATTTCCCTTTTAACTAGATGATATATGCACTTTGTATCAGCAGCTTTTTTGTGCTAACAACTTCTGTTTAAAGCTGAACTCCAGGCAGACAAACGCAACAAACATTATTGCAGCTCTGAATTAATTCATGCACCAATAGAGGTGAAATATGTAAGAGGGGCATGGCTTAGTGCAGGGAAGCCATCTACATCAATTAAACCTCATGATTTGACTTCAATGGAGTTTGGCTTTATCTCTTGATTTTGCTGCATATCCTGAGAGGGATGAGCTTTTAAAAGCTGGCATGCAGAGCGGTGAAGGACCTAAGGAGTATACCTGGGACTTGGACAGGTGCAGCTCTTTCCTGCTTCATTGCATTGGAAAATGTAGTTAATCTTATCACTCCTGGGGCTTAACCTTGATTATCTTCCTTCTATAAAAGTCTAGATAAAGTGGAATAACAATAATCAGTTAAATATGAGCTTTGCCTGATATTCTCCACCTGTCACAATAGAATAATTGCACAGGAATGAGGAAATAAAGTAAATAATCTTCAGACGTATTAAACAACTGATGTTTACAGATTACAGATTTTTTTTTGTCAGTAGGTAGAATGAGTATGCCATGAATTCTTAATTTGCATGCAGAGTGCAAGCAAGAATTTATGAAATGTTTGGAAGTAACTAGTAGAGCTAGCTTTTATGCATCAGCTGTGCATAAGTTCTAGTGTGGGGTAATATGCAATACAGCTCTCAAGACCCTAACCTTTTGGCTACCTATGGCAGAAATGAATCAGCGTCTTAATTAAGGCATGCAGCCAAAGGTCAGAGCCAAAAGTGGTCTTAGGCAGTTGCTAGCTTTGGATACTTCTGACACATAGTGCTGGTCCCCTGCAAGTGCCAGACCAAAACCAAGAGAGCATCACCTCCACCTAACTTTTCTGCATACACACTACCACATGTAGAACATACTTTATTATTAGTACAACAGGGGGACTGCTACATATACCTCAAGGCAATGATGAGCACCTTTCCCCTAGCCTCAAGAGTATGATAGGTCCTGGCCCCTTATTGGCTGATACAGTTTGAAACCGGGGAATGGGCTCTAGAGGAAACTAGAGCACTAGAGGAAATGTACCTACTGCCTCATGGAAGAGACAGGATGGTAATGGATCTGATGTTCATACTGGCGAATTAAACCAGCTGTCTGGTAGTAATGAGCTAAACACCCCCCTGTTCGGTTCACAGCAGAACACCCCGAACGGAGGAAAAGTTTGTTTGAATAATCGAACTCCATTAAAGTCTATGGGATTCGAATGTCAAAAATCAAAAGTCCTAATTTTAAAGGCTTTAATGCAAGTTATTGCCCAAAAAAGTGTATGGGGGTCCGGCTACTGACCTGGGGGACATGTACCAATGCAAAACTTTTTTTCAAAAACAATCCTTTTTAAAGGAGCAGTGATTTTAATGATGCTTAAAGTGAAACAATAAAAATGAAAAATTCCTTTAAATATCATGCCTGCGGGGTCCCCTTAATGTGCCTGTAAAGTAGCGCATCTGTGCGATGTATGTAGCCTGCTTCAGCAATACTGACATTTCTAAAGAATAAAAATTTAATCTAAACTTGCTTGCCACTGTAATGTATTGTCGGCTCCCCGCAATACAGATACAAAAAAGAAAAAAAATGGCGTAGGGTCCCCCCCAGTTTATTATAGATTTGGATCTGGTACGCCAAAATTATCAAAAAAAAAAAACACGCAGGGCGCAGGAACGAGCCCTGCTGTTAAAAATTCCATACAAATTTGAAATCGCATGTACTTGTCATACAGGTGCAGAAAAATTGGGCCTTGGTTGTTGGTGGTGCCTGAACACCGCAACCCCTCACAGTTGCTCTTGCTGGGCACAGGAATGGGCCCTGCTGGTAAAAATTCCATACAGATTTGAAATCACAGGTACTTGTCATCCAGATGCAGAAAATTGGGCCTTGGGTGTTGGTGATGCCTGGACATGGCAACCCATCGCAGTTACTCTGGCTGGGTGCAGGAACGGGCCCTGCTGTTAAAAATTCCATACAAATTTGAAATTGCATGTACTTGTTATACAGGTGCAGAAAAATTGGGCATTGTTTGTTGGTGGTGCCTGAACACCGCAACCCCTCGCAGTTACTCTTGCTGGATGCAGGAGAAAGCCCTGCTGTAAAAATGAGATACGAAATTGAAATTGCATGCACCTGTCATACAAGTGCTGAAAAATTAGGCCTTGGGTGTTGGTGGTGGCCTAAAACAAAAACAGTGTCGGAAGCTAGCATTATGAAGATTGAGGAATTGATTGAGGAATAGGATAGGCAGCATATGCAGTGTTCAAGGGATGGCAGACCCCTAGCAAATTCAATCAGTTACATCAGCATCAGGGGCTTGATAGCTGCTGTTGATCCAGGACTGACATCATTTTAATAAAAGTCAGCTGGTCAACGGAGTCTGTGGACACTCCTTTGTCCATCACAAAACCTCCAGCAGCACTGAATGTCCGTTCATAAAGCATGCTGGAAACAGGACAGCCCAGTAGCTCCATTGCATATTGAGTAAGTTCTGGCCAGTGGTCCATGCTCGTGACCCAGTAACCCAGTGGATGCTCAGTTGGAAAGGTCTCCAAGTCTGCTCTTGCCCCCAGATAATCCTGCACCATATGATGGAGATGCTGCCGGTGGTTGCTTAAACGTAACAGCCCTGGGTGCTGAGGACTAAAGAATTGGTTAAAGGCATCGGTCAGCCGGCTGCCTTCTCCACCTCTCCTCCTTTGGCTGAACAATGTCTCAGAAACACGTCCAAAGAATGTTAACCTCCCAGTGTCTGAAAAGGTGTTACACAAATTTTTCTTCAAGGCATCCCTAAGATGTTTTATCCTCTGCTCCCTCTGTGAAGGCAGGATGAGCTCTGCAACTTTACCCTTTTAACGTGGATCAAGAAGGGTTGCCAGCCATTAATAATCCCTCTCCTTGATACCACAAATCCTCTAGTCCTTTTGCAGACTTTGCAGAATCAGGGAGCCTATGCAGCGTAAGTGTCAGGGTTACCTGATCTGAGGCCGAGATGCCGAGAGGGCTCCCCTTGCGGCTCAATGCGGTATACGCCTGGAGATGGTACAGAGGGCGTGGCGCCCAAAGTGGCACAGTTTCCAGCTGCAGGCAGGTAGGTAGATCCAGGAGCAACCCAAGAGCAAACTGGAACAGACTGGAACCACAGCAGGGTAGGAGTCTTCAAGGGCTCTGGAGCAGACGGGCTACCTTGTGCCGAGGAATAGTCTCTGGTAATGGAGACAGGAACTGGCCGAGGTCTGGGACTGGAGCAGGAAGCGGGAACCGTGGTACATGCAAAGTAGATCCAAAAAGAATTGCCAAGGTCAGTGTAAGAAGCCAAGAGTTAAACCAGGAGCAGGAGATCAAACAGAGTCAGGAACAAGCCGAGGTCACAACAGGAAATCCAAACAGAATACAGGAAGCACAGGAACACAGGGAAGCTGAGAGACAATCCAGCAATGAGTCTGATCCTATGGCCACCTTTTATAGGCCAGTAGAGGGCTGTGTCAATTGAGCCAGGAGCGCCCATTGCTATTACTGGCAATGTTGCCAGTTCTCCTACAGCAATTTCCCTGACAGGCCAGCAGAGGGCTGTGTCAATTGAGCCAGGAGTGTCCATTGCTATTACTGGCAATGTAGCCAGTTCTCCTAAGGCCATTTCCCTGACAGTAAGTTTGAGGAGGCATGAGATTCTGAGTCCTCTAAGTCACTAAGGATGACATTGTCAGGAGCAACCTTTCCCCAGCCACGCACAACTCCTGGCGTTTCTGGGGAATGACAACCATCCCTTGAAGACAGCTGTATGTTATCCTCTACATCCATGCTGCCACAATCCTCCTCATCCTCTACCGCCTCTTGCTCCTGTATGTTTTGTCGCACCGCAGGAATGACATCTGCATAAAGGGGCCTTCTGAGGAAAGGAAACCCTCCTCTTTCTCCCGCTGTTCTGCCTCAAGTGCTCTGTCCGTGATTCCATGAAGTGTGTGCTCCAGCAGGAAGACTAGAGGGATAGTGTCACTGATGCATGCATCGTCCTGGCTCACCATCCTTGTGGCCTCCTCAAATGGTGACAGAACAGTGCATGCATCCTTTATCATTAGCCATTGGCATGGCTAAAAGAAGCCAAGCTCCCCTGAGCCTGTCCTTGTGCCATACTCACACAGGTACTCATTGCAGCCGCTGCAGCATTGAAAATGTTGAGTTCCACCTGGTGGGTATGTCACAAATAAGGCGGTTGGTGGGCAGGTTGAATTCCCATTGAATGTCAGACAGCCAAGCACTGGCAGTGTATGACTTCCAGAAATGGCCACAGACTTTTCTGGCCTGCCTCAGAAGATATTGTAAGCCCGGGTACCTATTCAAGAAATGCTGCACCACCAGATTCAAAACATGTGCCAAGCATGGAACATGTGTCAAGTGTCCCTGTCGGAGGGCCAAGAGAAGGTTGGTGCCATTGTCACATACAACTATTCCTGGCTCAAGCTTCCATGGTGTCAACCACCTCACAGCCTGCCCCTGCAGAGCTGACAGCATCTCTGGCCCAGTGTGGCTCCTGTTCCCTAGACAGGCCAACTGAAGTACTGCATGGCATCTTTTAGCCTGACTGCTTGCGTTGCCGCCTGGAACGCTTTATGAGAACTGCTGGTTCAGAGGACAATTCAGCAGAAGAGGACATAGAGGAAGAAAAAGAGGAGGAGGGGGTGGAGTAGACAGATGTGGCAAAAGCAGTGCTAGCTTTTTGGAGGCATGGGGGCAGAACAAGCTCCAGCACTGAACCCTGTCTTTCATCCTTCCCAGCTGCCAGCAGAGTTTCCCAGTACATAATGAAAGAAATATAACGTCCCTTCCCATGCTTGCTGGATCAAGAGTCAGCAGTAATGTGAACCTTCCTGCTGACTGCTCAGTCCAAGGAGGCCAAAACAAAGCACTGATTGCTATACAATCATTCCTCTCAGTGCAGGTTTTGAGAAGACATGAGGTATAGTAGGGGTAGAGATCTCAGATGAGGAGCAAAGTGAAGTATGCTTTTTTTATGATGTTGGTCTTAATGGGGTACAGCAATTATGGCCCTAATATTATTGTTGCTGGTTCACCACCAAAAAAAACACCCACGTCTGGAGCAGAAGGAAGAGCACCTGAGATGCACAAGGGGGTACAGCAATTATG
This sequence comes from Pelophylax lessonae, assembly GCF_965119305.1. Lineage (NCBI taxonomy): Eukaryota > Metazoa > Chordata > Amphibia > Anura > Ranidae > Pelophylax > Pelophylax lessonae. Next base: position 118,456,919 of record NC_138771.1, on the reverse strand, counting down.
ACCCTAATATTATTGGTGCTGGTTCACCACCCAAAAAAAAACCACCCACTTCTGGAACTGAAGGAAGAGCGTCTGAGATGCACAAGGGGAGCAGCAATTATGCCCTTAACCACTTCCCACCCACCCTATAGGGAATTGACGGCGGGAAGGTGGTTGTATTATCCTGACACGCCGCCATATGACGGCGGCAGGATAATGCGTTCTGCGCGCCCCCTGGCGAACTGTGCTGCGGTGTGTCACTCTGACACACCGCATCTCCGATCTCGGTAAAGTAGGCTCTTTACCATGTGACCAGCTGTGTCCAATCACATCTGGTCACATAGTAAATAGGAAGTGCCATTGATCGGCTTTCCTCAGTTCATGCCTGACTGGCACGAGTAGAGGAGAGCTGATCTGCTGCTCTCCTGATGGGGCATTGATTACCAGTGCAGACCCTTGGGGGGGGTGCCACTAGAACCACCAGGGATGCCCACCCATGACCCCAGAGATGCCCACCATGACCACCAGGGATGGCAATCTCAGGGAGCCTGCCAGTGCCCTCCCCATCAGTGCTGCCCACCAGTGCCCTCCCCATCATTGCCATCTATCAGTGCCGCCCACCAGTGCCCATTATTGCCCACCAGTGCCGCCTATCAGTGCCCATCAGTGCCGCCTATCAGTGCCACCTATCAGTGCCCATTAATGCCACCTATCAGTGCCCAATAATGCTGCATATCGGTGCTACCTATCAGTGCCACATATCAGTGCCGCATATACAAAAAAACGTTTTTTTTTTTCAAACTTTTCAGTATTTTTTTTTTTTTTTTGTTTAGCAAAAATGAAAAAAAAACTTGTGGTGATCAAATACCACCAAAAGAAAGCTCTATTTATGGGGAAAAAAAACATAAATTTGGTTTAGGTACAGTGTTGCATGACCGCGCAAAAATTGTCATTCAAAATGCAACAGCGCTAAAAGCTATAAATTGGCCGGGGCGGGAGGGGGGAAAAAATCCCTGCTGATGCAGAAGGACGCACTAACACCTGTGACAAACAGGGGAGAGTATTAATATTGCAGCAACAAAACCTGATGCTGCTAAAAAAACAATGAATTGAACAGAATATATATATATATATATATATATATATATATATATATATATATAAATCAATGGGAAAAAAAAATATATATATATATATATATATACAGTATATATATATAAATCAATGAAAAAAAAAGGGGATCAGTGGGGTGATACAGACGTGTTGTATACAATACAATTCAGTGGCCCCACTACAATCACAGCCAGGCCCGGACTGGGACAAAAAATAGGCCCGGGCATTTTAGACTGAGCAGCCCGCGAGGGGGGGGGGGGGGCGTGGCGGGGCGTGACGTTCGTCGGGATGGTTGATGACAGGATTTAATGTTCCAGGATGTGTGGATTCGATTACGGTACCTTTTTTAGTTTAATCTTCAATTTAGATCAGAGCTGCCATATGATGCTGTTTTTTTTGTCTTACTTTAAATCCTGTTTTGATGGTTGAGTCCTAAAAATAGTATGAAGCAGATCAGTCCCAGTTCCTGCACTATCACACATCAGATCAGTCCCAATTCCTGCACTATCACACCTCAGATCACCCCAATTCCTGCACCTTCACACCTCAGATCACCCCAATTCCTGCACCTTCATACCTCATATCACCCCAATTCCTGCACCTTCACACCTCAGATCAGCCCCTGGTAGGCTGGCACTGGCAGCAACAATTTAATTCAAATCAGGATTTCTTCTGCAAATAGGCTGACCTGGCACTGCCAGGCATAGTACTAGACTAGTACTATGCCTGGCTGCCAGTGCCAGGCCAGCCTATTTGCAGAAGAAATCCTGATTTGAATTAAATTGTTGCTGCCAGTGCCAGCCTATTTGCAGAAGAAATCCTGATTTCTTTGAATAAAATTGTTGCTGCCAGTGCCAGTCCAGCCTATCTGCAAAATAAATCATCAAGTAGAAGTCACTCCTCTCTCCAGTCCTCCACTTACCTTGGGTGTGCTGTACGGCTGCAGAGTGTTCCCGCTGGACATAGTACAGGAGATGGTCAGGCAAACATGATACAAGAGATGGTCAGAGACTGAGGACCTGATACAAGAGATGGTAAGAGACTGAGGACATGATACAAGAGATGGTCAGAGATTGAGGACATGATACAGAAGATGGTCAGAGACTGAGGACATGATACAGGAGATGGTCAGAGACTGAGGACATGATACATGAGATGTTCAGAGACTGCGGACATGATACAGGAGATGGTCAGAGACTGCGGACATGATACAGGAGATGGTCAGAGACTGCGGACATGATACAGGAGATGGTCAGAGACTGCGGACATGATGCAGGAGATGGTCAGAGACTGCGGACATGATACAGGAGATGGTCAGAGACTGCGGACATGATACAGGAGATGGTCAGAGACTGCGGACCTGATACAGGAGATGGTCAGAGACTGCGGACCTGATACAAGAGAAGGTCAGAGACTGCGGACATCATACAAGAGATGGTCAGAGACTGCAGACATCATACAAGAGATGGTCAGAGACTGCGGACATCATACAAGAGATGGTCAGAGACTGCGGACCTGATACAAGAGATGGTCAGAGACTGCAGACCTGATACAAGAGATGGTCAGAGACTGCGGACCTGATACAAGAGATGGTCAGAGACTGCGGACATCATACAAGAGATGGTCAGAGACTGCAGACATGATACAAGAGATGGTCAGAGACTGCGGACATCATACAAGAGATGGTCAGAGACTGCGGACATCATACAAGAGATGGTCAGAGACTGCGGACATCATACAAGAGATGGTCAGAGACTGCGGACCTGATACAAGAGATGGTCAGAGACTGCGGACCTGATACAAGAGATGGTCAGAGACTGCGGACATCATACAAGAGATGGTCAGAGACTGCGGACATCATACAAGAGATGGTCAGAGACTGCGGACATCATACAAGAGATGGTCAGAGACTGCGGACCTGATACAAGAGATGGTCAGAGACTGCGGACCTGATACAAGAGATGGTCAGAGACTGCGGACCTGATACAAGAGATGGTCAGAGACTGCGGACCTGATACAAGAGATGGTCAGAGACTGCGGACATCATACAAGAGATGGTCAGAGACTGCAGACATCATACAAGAGATGGTCAGAGACTGCGGACATCATACAAGAGATGGTCAGAGACTGCGGACCTGATACAAGAGATGGTCAGAGACTGCGGACCTGATACAAGAGATGGTCAGAGACTGCGGACCTGATACAAGAGATGGTCAGAGACTGCGGACATCATACAAGAGATGGTCAGAGACTGCAGACATGATACAAGAGATGGTCAGAGACTGCGGACATCATACAAGAGATGGTCAGAGACTGCGGACATGATACAAGAGATGGTCAGAGACTGCGGACCTGATACAAGAGATGGTCAGAGACTGCGGACCTGATACAAGAGATGGTCAGAGACTGCGGACATCATACAAGAGATGGTCAGAGACTGCGGACATCATACAAGAGATGGTCAGAGACTGCGGACATCATACAAGAGATGGTCAGAGACTGCGGACCTGATACAAGAGATGGTCAGAGACTGCGGACCTGATACAAGAGATGGTCAGAGACTGCGGACCTGATACAAGAGATGGTCAGAGACTGCGGACATGATACAGGAGAGACTGCAGATGTGATACAAGAGAAGGTCAGAAACTGCAGACATGATAGAAGATAGGACACTAGGGGGGCTGGAGAGCACAGGGAAAGCAGATAGCACTGGAGGAGCTGAAGGGCAAGGGGGGGACTGGAGAGAATTAAGGAAGGCGCAGGGTGTGGATAGCACTGGGGGGGGGCGGGCAGGGAAAACCAGGGGGATGGAGAGCACTGGGGGGGGGACTGGAAATCACTTAGCCAGGGAGCACAGGGGGGTGGAGAGCACTGGGGGAGCCAGAGAGCAGGGGGGGCGAAGATCACTGGGGGGGCTAAGATCACTGGGGTGGGGGGCTAAGATCACTGGGGGCGGAGCTAAGATCACTGGGGGGGCAGTAAAAGAAGTTGAATAGGAGGGGGATGGCTCATGCATATAGAGAAATTGATATTTCTCCTGCAGCCCCAGAATGCCTGCAGAAGGGAGGAGGAGAATCAGGCATCCATCCAGCGGCAGCAGGAGGAGGAGGAATAGGGAAACATCAAATCCTCTATATGAAGCCGCCCCATCCCCCTCCTATTCAGTAGAAGTACACACGGCCGGTGACACCGGGGCTGCACAGCACTGCAGACACTGGCGTGAGGAGCCGCACTTACCTTCTCTCCCCGGCCCGCCGCCACCCCCGCCCCCCGTGAGCAGCCCGGAGTCAGAGTCAAGGAGCTGCCATCTGCAGCTGCTTGCTTCGATGGCCGATGCTGCGAGTGCGGGCTGAGCTGCTGGCCGTGCCGGGCAGGACACCGGCGCGGCGCGAAGGAACACACTGACAAACTTCAGGAACATTCTTCACTTCCGGCTCCCTGGCCAATCACCCCCCCCCCCCAGCAGAAGGCTGATTGGCCGCGGAGCCGGTGTAGCTTGGAAAGTACACCGGCCGCGGCCGCCGCAATCAGGGAAATGAATGTCTGACTTCTACTGTGAGGAGTCGGACTGAGTGAGATCCGGTGCCGTGGCCCCCAGGGAATATGCCCGCTGTGCCCGATGGTCAGTCCGGCCCTGATCACAGCGCAGCGCAGCACTGAACTGACTGAAGTACACTGTGTAACATAGGAATCAGCCCTACACTACACTGTAATGGCTGATATATACACTGCAATGGCTGATATATATATATATATATATATATATATATATATATATATATATATATATATTGCTCTGGCGGATATATACACTGGACTTGGCTGATACTGTATACTGCACTGGTGGATAATATCCTACAATAACTGATAAATATATATACTGCACTATCTGGTCTGATTTATATCCTGCAAAAACTGATAAATACTGTATATATACTCCACTATCTCCTGAAATAGCTGATACATAGTGATGGACAAACATCGGCCGGGGCGGTTCGCGAACGTCAGCCACAAATTTTCTCAAAAGTCTGCGAACTGCGAGTTGGCTGCGGGCCCCATTGACTTTAATGGGAGGAGAACTTTAAAAACTTTTAGGTCATATTTGCAGCCACAAAAGATGTACTAGCTGTGCACAAATAGTCCCAGCACATGGACAATGTCATAACAGAAGTATTGCAATTGAAAAAGTTGCCCTAATTTTTTTTTTTTTTACAGCAAAAAATATATATATTTTTTTCATAAATCAGCCAGAACTGACAGCAGCCAGTAAATACATGTCTAATACATATAGGGTCCATTCACACATCTGTAAAATGGGTCCGCATCCATTCCACAATCTGGCGGAACCTTTACAGACCCATTGATTTTCAATTCCAGTCTGAAAAATTAGGCATTCACAGGATAAAGAAGTAAGTGTCAGCCATTCCAGGCCCCAAAAATGATCCCACATGCATTTACCTGACAGCTAAGAACGTAGTATTCTTCGGTTGAAGGTACATTAGGCATTTACAGGATAAAGAAGTAAGTGTCAGCCAGTTTTGGCCCCAAAAATTAGCCCACCTGGGTTTACCTGACAGCTAAGAACGTAGTATTCTGTGGCTGAAGGTACATTAGGCATTCACAGGATACAGAATTAAGTGTTGGCCTGTATAGGCTCCAAAAATTAGCTCACATGGGCTTAACTGACAGTAAAGAACGTAGTGTATTTGATGGCTAGAGGTACATTACGCATTCACACAGTATACAGAAGTAAGTGTCGGCCTGTATAGGCTGCAAAAATTAGCTCACATGGGTTTAACTTACAGCAAAGAACGTAGTGTATTTGATGGCTAGAGGTATATTAGGCATTCACAGTATACAGAAGTAAGTGTCGGCCTGTATAGGCTCCAAAAATTAGCTCACATGGGTTTAACTGACAGCAAAGAACGTAGTGTATTTGATGGCTGGAGGTACATTAGGTATTCACAGTATACAGAACAGTAAGTGTCGGCCTGTATAGGCCCCAAAAATTAGCCATTCAATGGACATGAAATGCATTTTATGCTGCTGTATTTAGCGAAGACAAGGACCAGGAATTGTTGTGGGTGGATAGCGGTCTGGCAGATATTTGTGGCCTGTGATGAGGAATTTCAGTGAAACATGGTCTAATGGTCACATGTGTTGAATTCCTCAGAGATCCATGCCTCATTCATTTTAAATGTGAGGTAGTCTACACTGTCATGAGCTAGGGGAGTGCGCTTATCGGGCACGATCCCCCCTGCTGCGCTGAACGTCCTTTCGGACAGGACACTGGAAGGGGCAAGCCAACAGTTCCATTGCAAATTGTGCAAGCTCTGGCCAGAGGTCAAGCCTGCCCACCCAGTAGTCCAGGAGTTCATCACTCCTCAGAGCGTCCACATCGGCCATTAACCCGATGTAGTCGGACTCCTGTCGGACACCTTTTTTACGCTCCAACATTTGAGCCACAGAAGCCTTCCTTTTTCCAGAACAACGTGACGACGTCATCATGGAAGGTGGAGTGTTGGACAACTGTGAGGAGAAAGGAGAATAGAAGAAGGAGAAGAGGCTGGATGGTGAGAGCCTGGAGTGTGGCTTTGTGGGTTCTGACGGTGTTGCTCCCACTGGGCTCGGTGATGGGATTTCAGATGCCTTCTTAAGGCGGTGGTCCCTAGGTGAGTGTTGGGCTTTCCGCGACTTATGCATTGACTGCAAAGGCTGCAGATGGCAACACTGTTGTCAGCAACGGACAAATTAAATAAAAGCCCACACTGCGGAGCCATGTGCCGGCGTCCTGGGAGCGCCAGATGTGACTGTACATGGTTGATGGTTCGCTCCTGATACATTTGCAGTCGGCTTTATACCTTTTGTGCAATGCAAATTTTGCCTGCCTCTCCTCCCTATCTGCCGGTCCATCAGTCCGCCAGTTCTACAAATAATTGGCCAGTAACTGTTGTCACTGTGTGTAGCACAGTTAATACAGCAAAAGAGGCCACATTTTTGCAGGACCAAAATACAATCTTAGAAAAGTATACTGTTAAATAACACCTCACTTCAATCTATGGTATTGGGGGGCCACAGGTTTATCACACCAGTTCTACAAATAATTGGCCAGTAACTGTTGTCACTGTGTGTAGCACTGTTTACACAGCAAGAGAGACCAAATTTTTGCAGGACTAAATTACACTCTTAGAAAATGATACTGTTAAATAACACCCCACTTCAATATGTGGTATTGGGGGCCATTGGTGTATCACACTAGTTCAAAAAATTGGCCAGTGAGTTTGGCACTGTGTGCACCAGACTTAACACAGCAAAAGAGGCAATATTGTTGCAAGACACAAATACACTTGTAAAAGTGTACTCAGATAACACCCCACTTCAATATGTGGTATTGGGGGGCCATTGGTGTATCACACCAGTTCAAAAAATTGGCCAGTGAGTTTGGCACTGTGTGTACCAGACTTCACTCAGCAAAAGAGGCAATATTGTTGCAGGACACAAATACACTTGTAAAAGTATACTCAGATAGCACCCCACTTCAATATGTGGTATTGGGGGGCCATTGGTGTATCACACCAGTTCAAAAAATTGGCCAGTGAGTTTGGCACTGTGTGTACCAGACTTAACACAGCAAAAGAGGCAATATTGTTGCAAGACACAAATAGACTTGTAAAAGTGTACTCAGATAACACCCCACTTCAATATGTGGTATTGGGGGGCCATTGGTGTATCACACCAGTTCAAAAAATTGGCCAGTGAGTTTGGCACTGTGTGTACCAGACTTCACTCAGCAAAAGAGGCAATATTGTTGCAGGACACAAATACACTTGTAAAAGTATACTCAGATAGCACCCCACTTCAATATGTGGTATTGGGGGGCCATTGGTGTGTCACACCAGTTCAAAAAATTGGCCAGTGAGTTTGGCACTGTGTGTACCAGACTTCACTCAGCAAAAGAGGCAATATTGTTGCAGGACACAAATACACTTGTAAAAGTATACTCAGATAACACCCCACTTCAATATGTGGTATTGGGGGGCCACAGGTTTATTACACCAGTTCTACAAATAATTGGCCAGTAACTGTTGTCACTGTGTGTAGCACTGTTTACATAGCAAGAGGCCAAATTTGTGCAGGACTAAAATACACTCTTAGAAAATTATACTGTTAAATAACACCCCACTTAAATATGTTGTATTGGGGGGCCATTGGTGTATCACACCAGTTCAAAAAAATGGCCAGTGAGTTTGGCACTGTGTGTACCAGACGTAACACAGCAAAAGAGGCAATATTGTTGCAAGACACAAATACACTTGTAAAAGTGTACTCAGATAACACCCCACTTCAATATGTGGTATTAGGGGGCCATTGGTGTATCACACTAGTTAAAAAAATTGGCCAGTGAGTTTGGCACTGTGTGTACCAGACTTCACTCAGCAAAAGAGGCGATATTGTTGCAGGACACAAATACACTTGTAAAAGTTTACTTAGATAACACCCCACTTCAATATGTGGTATTGGGGGCCATTGGTGTATCACACCAGTTCAAAAAATTGGCCAGTGAGTTTGGCACTGTGTGTTCCAGACTTCACTCAGCAAAAGAGGCAATATTGTTTCAGGACACAAATACACTTGTAAAAGTTTACTCAGAAAACACCCCACCTCAATGTGTGGTATTGGGGGGCCATTGGTGTATCGCACCAGTTCAAAAAATTGGCCAGTGAGTTTGGCACTGTGTGTACCAGACTTCACTCAGCAAAAGAGGCAATATTGTTGCAGGACACAAATACACTTGTAAAAGTATACTCAGATAACACCCCACTTCAATATGTGGTATTGGGGGGCCACAGGTTTATTACACCAGTTCTACAAATAATTGGCCAGTAACTGTTGTCACTGTGTGTAGCACTGTTTACACAGCAAGTGGCCAAATTTTTGCAGGACTAAAATACACTCTTAGAAAATTATACTGTTAAATGACACCCCACTTCAATATGTGGTATTGGGGGGCCTCTGGTCTATCACAGCAGTTAAAAAAATTGGCCAGTGAGTTTGGCACTGTGTATCAGACTTAACTCAGCAAATGAGGAAATATTGTTGCAGGACACAAATAAACATGTAAAAGTATACTCAGATAACACCCCACTTCAATATGTGGTATTGGGGGGGGGGGGGGGGCAATTGGTCTATTACACCAGTTATAATACATTATAAGTGCTTTTGTCACCGTGTGTAGTATTGCTGCAGAAACGCTCAGTCACCACCACACCTGTCACAGTGCTGCAGATTGCACAATAATACTGCTAATCCACTATAATATGCTTTCTACAAAGTATATTAAACTGTGGATTACCCCCCCCTTTTTTTTGAGCCCTGCACAGCACAGAGCGATTTGTGTCACTGCTGATGATCTCTAACTGCCCCTAAAGCACAGACTGGCTACCTGTCCCTATACTGAAGAGAGACTGGACCTATACCGAAATACCAGCCCTGAAAAGGACTTTTGTAGACATTAACAGAGCGATTTGTGTGACTGCAGCCGATCTCTAACTGCCCCTAAAGCAACGACTGGATACCTGTCCCTAAACTGAAAAGATACTAGTAGACCTATACCGAAATACCAGCCCTGAAAATAACTTTTGTGGATCTTCACAGAGCTATTTGTGTCTAGCAAACTCTCCCTCATGAGCACAGCAGACCTCTCCCTACACTGGCAAAAAGCGGAATGTGAAATGGCCGACAGCTCAGGTCTATTTATAGGGTAGGGGGCATGTCCATGTGCTGAAATGTTTCAATTGGCTGTCCCTTTCCACCTGACGGCTGTGTCATGGGTCAAAGTTCTCCCCAATGTAAACTAATATGGCCACCGCGAATGACGCCATGTTTTGGCAAATTTGGCGGGTAGCGAACAAGCAAAATTTGCCGTGAACCGACCCCCGGGCGACCCGCAAGGCCATCTCTTACTGATAAATATATATACTCCACTATATCCAGAAATAGCTGATAAATATATAGATTTACTACACTGGCTGATCTATTTATATAGAAACCGCCCACTCCACAAACTATCCTGCCTAATCTCCACTCCTAACACATTACATGTGGCTGCCATTTAAGCAGCCTTTATATAGGGTGGGGCGTGGATATTGCCCTTGAGCCATGATTGCCTAAAGGCACCCTGCCTTTGGCCAATCACAGACATTGTGCTGTGATTGGCCAAAGCATACAGGTCAAGGTGCATGCTTTGGCCAATCACAAGCATTGTATTATGGCGGGCGAATTTCCTGCAAACGGCCCTGTTTGTTCATTGTTCCACGAACAAACGAACACCCGATGTTCGACTCAAACTCAAAGCTCATCCCTACTGTCTGGCTTTAACTCATAAACAGTAAAGGAGGGACGCATTTCCTGCATGGGAATACACATGTGCAGTCCTATTAATACCAATGTACAAACATGCAGCACTTCCCTATTATTCATTGTAGCACTGTCCCCATAGGAACTGCTGAATATGGATCTATTTTGGGTCTCCCTCTGATTATCCTGTTGCCAGATACCGGGTATTTTCACACGCTGCCAGGTGCACACACATACTTTTGCTCATTGTCTTTAATGATAAGTCTAGGGGATTTGTTTTGTTGTTTTATTTAGAGAACTTGAATAGGAAAAGGGATTAGTGGGATACTCCACATTCAACTATGTACAGGTTAGGACAACTCTCACTTGGCCTCACTTAGTGGAACTGATTAGCAGATCTTCTGCTGAACCATACAGCACTTGCATGGGAAGAATACGTCCTTTGCTTGCAGCAGCAGACTCAGTGAACTCTGTATCTTCAGGGCACTAGCCAGTATCCCTTTTAGCTTACACCCAAGCCCACTGACTTTCTAGCACCCATAGGGGAATTTCAACAGTAACAGTCTCTAGGATTCCTGTGGGATGTCTGTACTCACAAGGCCCTGTCCGCAGTTCACCTTCCTCCATAGTACCAGATGAGATCCATGAACATCCTCCCTCGGTCAGCCCTCAAAAGAGTCCCTGGATTTCAGCATCTCTTTTTCTGGCCCTCAGATCGACCACCTGAGGCCGCATGGCAGCTGGCGCTGGGGAGAGGCAGCAATCCCCTCCCTACCTGGACTCCGCTCTCTGGCCGAATACCAGGAGCCACTTGTGCGCCTCAGATATAAGTACAGTCACCCAGCATGCACCGGGGCACCTCCCATGCCTATTGGTCAGGGCTGTACAGATATCCCCTGCTGTTATCTGCATGGTTTCCTCCCATTGTCCAATAAACTGTACTACTATTGGATCAGTTTGAAACATCAAGCCACAGAGTACACTAGACTAGTCATATCTAAGAATCACAGCTTTATGTTAAGCAGACAGCTCCTAGATTTACCTAGCTGTCTCCCTGTTAGGAAGAGAAACCAAAAATTATATACACCTACCCTAGAACCTACTGTGTTTTAGTTGAGCCTAAAGGAATACCCCACTCATTCCCTTCTCCCATCCTCTTAAATAAAATAAAACAACAAAACAAAGATGACGGAGTTGTCAATGTCTCAGTGCTCACACCCAGGATCGCAGCTCCCATGGGCTGGAGGGGTAATCAGTACCGATGGAAGACCCACATCAGGCCACAGGCCTGGAAAACCTCCTTTATTTGGGGGCTCGCCTGGGATTTTGCCATTGGTTACTGGGCCAGTTGCCACTGGCAACGGCAAAAGAAAAAGTCAATTTTTGTGTCCAGAATTGCTATTTAAACGCCAGGCCGGGTGTGAGACTGCAATGGCTGAAGATGGAGAGTGGGTTGAAGTTGGAAGCCCACATGGAGGGATGCTTGTGGCAACGGAAGTGTTCCAGTAAAAGTTGTAAAGTGATTAAGACTTTCAAAATGGACTGCGAAATGTATTCTGCTATCAGGAAATGGAGAGCAGGAGGCAAATATGTCCGGATGTATGAATGCTGCAACTGCTTAACAGTAAGAAGTCCCAGGGAGGGCAGTGATGGTGGCATCGGGAGTCCTGGGAAGGACAGAGAAGAGGATGCTGGAGGTCCCAGTGTGGACAGTGAACATGGAGGCCGGGGGCACTGAAAGAGAGGTGCCAGGGGCCTGGTGGTGGTGCACGCTATGTGGAAGGATGTTGACCATGCATTTGACAGCGGGACATTCATTCTGTATAGTTACTGCACACATACTGTGGGGATTGTAGTCGGCCATGCCGAGAAGGGCAGTTGGGCCAGACCCGGAGCCAGTATGGAAGATATGGATTGCACGTGTGTAGCGAGGAAGAGAAGTATCGGCCGTGCGACTGACAGCGGGATGCTACTCTTGCTTTAAGGAGGGACAGCTGGCTTTAGTGAAGAAAAGTGCAGTTGTGGCCCTAGTGCAATTGAGATGGGCGGATGCATGTCTAGCAAGTGACATGATCCACTTAGCAGCTACTTCCCCAGAGTTTGCAGCGAGGAAGCATGGCAGGGGAAGAGTTACAGTACCGTGCAGGAAAGCATGCCACGTGCAGGACTGCCCAGTCGGAGGAGTAACCGCCCAATATGGCGAAAGGGTGGAGATAGCAGGAGCATCCGGCCAATTAGGAGTGACTTAGGGGACCCTATTAATATCCCCTCCTCTGGGCGTGGCCGTGCGGGAGACACGTGTAGGAGAAGGAGGCATGTTGTTCACAAGACAAGCGAAGAGTATTCCCACTATTGCTGCCACGATGGGCGAAAACCCTGCGGAGCAGAGCTGAGAGCAAATTACCCCAGCCCGATTCCCCGCTAGTTTGGCATACCGGCATCTGAATGGTGCCGGACGACGGACTCACGTTATGCACAGGAGGAGGTCGGGAGTTCCTTGAAATGGTATGTCCCCAGTGTGCCACTGTTACTCTGAGGGTGCAGGCGTGAGTTCAATGTGGGCAATGTGGGGATCTGCTGCTCAGGGCAGAGAAGAGCGAGGGCCGTCCCAAGAAGCTTACAGTCATGTGGGAGACAGGCCTCACTCAAGAGGTGACAGGGAACGAGTCAAAGTTCCTCCGTGGAGCAGGAAGAGGCATATACAGGCTGATGATGCAGCTGGAGGCCCCGCCAGCAGTCAGTGGGCCTATAGTCTGTGGAAAGGGAGTTTGGTCGCAGAGCTCCATAGGGAGGGGATCCATGTCCACTCAAACAATAGGAACCTGGCCAGAGGTACCGCCGGTCCGGGCCATAACGGAATCCGCCCCTATAAGTATTCTCCAGCCTGTCAAGACAGAGGTTGCCCAGGTGTCTTCTTCCAGCACCAGCAGTGAGGGTGAGAAAGGCTCTGTCAGAATGGATTCCCCATCCTTCTACATGAAATATGGATCTGTGGAAGAAGACATGGATGACTGGAGATCCATTGAGGAGACCGAGTGGGAATGGGGATCAGAGACTGGAAGCAGCTCCCCAGGTCCAGAAGTTAGTGTATCCTTTGACCAGGAGGCTATTGAAAGAGGGGAACTGGCCCAGAAATTGGGGTTCTGTGATGCCTATGTAACAAGGGTCCCAGACCTCACCCCGCCAGGGGAATATTGCCAGGGCCAGGGACCACAACACAGCCTATGAAGAGATGATTCAAAGAGTGTACACCCCATTTTCTTCACCAGGGAGAGGTAATCGGAGAACCCTTCCCAGGTTATCTAGAATGCAGTGGTGGATGCAAAACAAGGTTGTACTAGAATATGGCTATGACTACCCATATGCTCCAAGGGAAGTCATGCTTCTACTGGAAAAGTTCAGAGACTGGTGGTGTGATGAACTTATTTGGGACTATCTATTTGTCCCAAAGCTGTATCGGGACTCTCCAGAGGAAGGATTGAAAGAGAAATTTGCTAAAGTCAAAGTTTAGTGGTACTACGGGCGCTCCATTTACATAGACAGAGTGGAAGTCCATCGCCTGGATGGGTCAAGACATGCTTGGTCTATCCGGGTCAAGAATGAACAAGGGGAATATGTTCAAGTACCCCACCCAGAGTATTACATCTGAGTATGTCAGTGTTTCATTAAAGCAAGGAGGAGTTTGAGGAGCAGCAAAAAGAAAATACATTTGTGTGGCCGGCTGGCTACCACAACTGACCAAGGAAACCTTTTGAGATAATATGATGCTGAATTCAAGTTGAAAAGTATTAGGAATTCAACCAGACCCCTTTGGCCATCGGGCTAGGGTCCTTTTTGCAAAAGTCAAGTGCTGTAATTTCACGCCTTTGGGGCAATCAGGTCCAGGGCTTTGGGAAAGTTATTTGTGTGCTGGGTCCCTTGGGCCATCAGACCAGGACCTTCTGTGGATTACAAATGGCTGTGTGGGACTTCATCCACAGTCTGTACAGATGAAGATGTTGCTACAAAGTTCAAGAGTGTCCAGGAACTTTGGTGTGGGGTGCCCTGTTGGACCCCTGTGATGTTCCCTGACTCAACAGGACTGTAGGTCATGAAAAACTGTGACCTGCCCTGTTTCCTCACAGAAATACCAGGAGGGACAGTAGAGAGCGCTGTTTTTCACTTCAACAAAGAGGACTCTGTCTAGATAGCTAGTGTGAGGGGATCAGCTCTTCCAAGTTAAAGGAGGACCCCGGCGTGTCAAGATACTGGTTGGCAGAGGCAGTCAGGGAGGGAGTGGAAAGGTCACCCTTGTATTTTTGAAGGAGGGTCTTTCCATTTAACTGTTCAGCTAGTTAGATATGTGATGTGATTATTATGTGATGTGATGTGATGAGATTGACTAACTTTGCTTCCCTTTCTTTATACAGGTGGGATCACCTTAGAGTTAGACAGCCAGGAAGTTGCACTGTAAATTTCTTTGTTGTTCCCCACCAAGTGAGTTTATTTGGTGGGGGGTGCATCAGTTCTCATGCACCTTAAACTGTGTATCATATATGTACAGCAAATTGTAAAGATATATTTTTTCACGCTTTTTGTTTTTCCCTTTTCCCCCTTCTCTAGGTTTGTGGGATACTCCTGATTTTTGGCAGAGTTTTGATAGGAGGCTGCTGCCTCAGAGTCAGAGGGACCTGATTCATTTGGTGAGGGGTAAGTGTAGCACCCTACAGGTAGGTGCTAGGTCAAGGTATAGTGGGCCTTGTCTGCCTAACAGCAGGGCTGTGATTTATTAGTCAGGGTGTCATGGTTTCCAGGTGTGCCTGCTGAAGGGGGAGTCTCCCCACTGGCTCCTGTGAGAGGCTTCTCATAGGGCGGTGGAGGAAACCCAATCAGGGGACACATCCAGGCTTGTAACTATCCCAGAAGGCAGATTGTGCTGCAAAGGATTCTGGGAGTGGGTATAAGTTTGGGGGTGGCGCATGACACAATGTATTTAGTTGAGCCTAAAGGAGTATCCCACTCATTCCTTTCTCCCATCCCCTTAAATACAGTACAATAAAACAACAAAACAAAGATGCTGGAATTGTCAATGTCTCAGTGCTCACACCCAGGGTCGCAGCTCCCATGGGCTGGAGGGGTAACCGGTACAGATGGCAGACCCACATCAGGCCACAGGCCTAGAAAACCTGCTAGACTTGCATAGGGCAATTCTGATTGTTGTAGCTATCCTACCCTTTTCCTCCCTCTGGGCGTATCTTGTTCAGGATTGGACAACTTCCTCCTCTCCTAGCTTATCATAACTCAGCCCCATGCTAGCACCTCCTCTCTGTTGGAGGGAGAGCTTAATTATGCTCGCTGACCTCCTCTTGAATTGAGGTATTTAGATATGCGAGGTCATATCCTGGGCAAGTTGTCCATTCCTCAAAAGATGGCCATCTTCATTGCATATCTTAATGAGAGCGTCTTTGAAGTAGAGGCTGAAATAACGAAGGACATGACATGGTCTATTATCAATTATTACCTTGGTCCCGTAATGTCTGGGAAAAGGAACTTAATTACGGGGTTGTACTACATATCAGTATATGTATTTAAGTGTAAATAGCAGGCACCTCCTTGGTAGCTCGGGCTTGCACTTGCTAAATCGATTACTAACGCCTGCAGACTGGTTCACACAACTTAACCTTCTATAATCATATATCAACTATGTGTTAGAAATCAAAACTCAATATCTCATACATATATTTACACCCATCTATTTACAGTTGCTAAGGGAGATTACACATAAACTCCTCATAAGGCAACACTGGGCACTTTCACCCCCTTTCTGCCCAGGCCAATTTGTAATTTTTTGTCACAGCCCATCTTTACCATATGATTAGATGTGACTAATCACAGCTAATCACAACAAAACTGACTGAATGAATCTGTTCCATTCAGTAAATATGTTTGCTTATACCAGTGCAATTCACTGGTATTAACATCATAATGTGTAAAAGAAAATCATGATCACTTCCTAGTAGTACAGTATTACTATGGTAACACTGCATTGCTCTGGTCACAGTGTGTAAAAAAAAAAAAAATTGTAAAGAAAGGAAAAAAAACTAACAGCCCCTCCTGATATATGATAAAGCTGTACTGCACAGGTGACAGCATGTAAAAACAAATTGTGAACATTTTTTTTTTGTTCATTTTCCCAAAAATTGGGACAAAAAATTACAACTTGGAAAAACTCGCCATGCCTTTTACTATATACTATAATATAAATACCTAGGAATGTCTACTTTCCAAAAAGGGTTAATTTGGGGGGTATATGTACTGTCCTAGTGTTTTTTTTTAGGCCTTAAGAGATGGGATAGGCCCTCAGTAAATCAGGATTGATGGATTTTCAGATACAGTGCATCCGGAAAGTATTCCCAGCACTTCAATTTTTCCACATTTTGTTATGTTACAGCTTATTCCAAAATGGGATAAATGCATTATTTTCCTCAAAATTCTATAAACAACACCCCTGTGACAAGACCAATCTCGCCCCATTGCATTGGAGGAGCCTGGTTGCCCGCCTGCTGCCTTTGGACTATGGACCAGGCTTTAAAAGATTTTGGCTCCATGGCGATTAAACTGTATTCGTGGGGTCTGAGTGCTATTCACCTAATAATGTGCACTCCGACCTGAGCTATCTGGGGATGTGTAACATGTCTATGTTTAATGTATAAAAAGTAACTTTATATATTTTAAAGCATAATACTGTATTTGGGTCCCCATGTGGATAATGGAGTCTTGCTTCTATCTTGGAAGCTAAACCTTCTTCCTGTAAACTGTAAGGCACAGGAAGTGCACTCCTAATATGGTCATCCCAGGAAGTTCTGAGGAGACAGACTGTCTAAGGTGGCTCCCCATTCACCTTTTGTCAGGTGTGCTAATGACCTGACCTGTTGTCTGCTGAGGGAGGTATTGACACTCAGAGTAATGTGTATTGAGGGCTCGTTAGGGAACCATTGTTCTGTGTCTGACTATAGTTTACATTGATTGCCCCCTGGGGCTTCTGTCTCCTTGCATTGGTCAAAGCTATCTGACCAATCACTGTTGACTCATTTTCAAGCCCTCATTTGCATGGGCTGGAGAGGACCTTATTGGGAACTGCAGGTACTTTACAATTGACCAATGAGAAAGCAGTTGTTGGGGGAAGGATGTTCCAATTTCTGTAAAAAAGTGTGCTGTGTTCTTCCAATAAATGTTGTTCCTGTTTTACCCTCAACTCTGAGCTTTGTCTCGTTCTTGGGGGGATTCACTGTATGCTGTTGGAGACTGATTGCTAGGAGTGTAAGCTGATGTATGCTTTTCCTGTTCGTCTGCTAGCAGCTATTCGTGAGGTTCCAGGTTGGAGTGCTATTTTGTATCCAGTTCGGGAGTTTGGTGTTCTGCAGTAGCTGTGCCTGTCTCTCAGAAAGGGGCATATCGCCTAAACGGATTTTAACCCCTTGTCTGCTGAAACGGTCCGTTACAATTGGTGGCAAGCGGCGGGATCGTTCTCACAGCCAGAAGGACAGCTACAGGAGACACCATTGCTCTGGATTTTACTATTGAGGGCAACGCATGTCCCAGTACAGCGACCCTGACAGCACCAGCATGGAACCAGCAGTGGAGTTCGATGAGGGTGCCATGGATGACCTAGATGCAGTCCGCAAAGGCATCTGGTACCAGGCACTGGGTATGGTGGAATACCAGCGGGGTGAGAGACTCCCCAAGGAAGACCAGTGACTGCAGAAGCGACTAGCCCTGCAGATGCCCTTCCTGGGAGAGCAGCCCCTGGAGGAATGGGTAAAGGAATTGGAGCTCCGGGTATGGCAGGAGATGTGGCTGGAGGATGCCTACCAGGTGCTCTGGTGGTATGGGGCACAGTACCTGCCCTGGACAGCCGAGCATGACAAGCCAGAGGGAGAGGAGTTTGATGGCCCTGGCTTGTTATGGGAGTCTTTTTCAGAGCTGGAATTTGGGAGCCCTACACAAGCCCGGTTCAGTGATCTCTTGGAGTGGAGGGAGAGCAGGTATGACTGGGATGACACTCACGAAATTGAGCAAGACCTGGTCCACCTGGTGACCCGGGAGATGGAGCTAGAACAGGGCTACCAGCTGCTGTTCCAATACTATGAGAAGGCTCAGCAGGAGAGCAGCAGGACAGACCCAGAGCCAGACCCATTCAGAGGGGACGAGATGGTAAAGTTTTACTGGGAAGAACCCCAGGTGGCCGGTAGAGATGGGACCAAGGTCTCTCCACCGGTCCTGCAGGGAATTGGGAGCTCAGTCTCCATTCCCCAGCGGCAGTGTAAAGTGCAGGGAGAGGAGAGCGGCGTCCTCCCTCCCCAGCGGCAGGCTGAGTTACAGGGGGCAGAGGTAGTTGTTCCTGCCCCACAGCAGCAAAGTGATATGCCAGGAAGGCAGTGTGAAGTAAAGGGAGAAGAGAGCAGCGTCCTCCCTCCCCAGTGGCTGGCTGAGTTACAGGGGGCAGAGGTAGTTGTTCCTGCCCCCCAGCAGCAGAGTGATATGCCAGGAAGGCAGTGTGAAGTGCAGGGAGAGGAGAGCAGTGTCCTCCCTCCCCAGCGGCAGTGTGATTTTTTGGGAATTGGGAGCCCAGTCTCCATTCCCCAGCGGGAGATAAAGCAGGGAATTGGGAGCCCAGTCTCCAGTCCCCAGCGGCAGTGTGATGTGCCGGGAATTGGGAGCCCAGTCTCCATTCTCCAGCGGCAGTGTTATTTGTTGGGAATTGGGAGCCCAGTCTCCAGTCCCCAGTGGCAGAGTATCCAGCAGGGAATAGAGAGCCCAGTCTCCTTTCCCCAGCAGAAGAACTCTGTATTGGGAGGAGAGACAGTCGGTCTCCCTCCGCAAAGACTGGAAGTATGTATGGGAGAGGAGATTGTTACCACCTCTCCCCAGCAGCGGATCATTAATGGGCAGAGTGCTCTATCGGGAGAGGAGCTTGTTACCCCCTCTCCCCAGCGGCAGCTTAATGTACCAGGGGGAGACTGTAAGCCCCCCACCGGTGCAGATGGGACCGTGGTCTCTGCACTTACCACACAGGGGGTAGGGATGGTCGGTCCTACCCCCCCACAACAGAGCTGTGTATCCAAGGGGGAGACAGTCAGTCTCCAGCCACCAGGCTCCAACCAGACTACTCCGGTGGTAGTGCTGGCACCAGGACAGAGTACCGCTGGTCTTTGCCCACTCAGCAACCCACCAAGGCAGCCTACCAGTCCCCTACACAGCCGTTGGTGAGGCACCTGGACATGGACAAGCTTCTCCTCTACCCAGGTGTAGTAACCATTTATTGTGGGTGGGCTGTACTGTTTTTTCTGCTTTATGGGTGGGCTGCTGGACTAACAAGGACACTGACCGGCAGGAGGTCAGGTACCCTGTTAGTCTTTTTGGAAAGGGGGAGAGATGTGACGAGACCAATCTCGCCCCATTGCATTGGAGGAGCCTGGTTGCCCGCCTGCTGCCTTTGGACTATGGACCAGGCTTTAAAAGACTTTGGCTCCATGGCGATTAAACTGTATTCGTGGGGTCTGAGTGCTATTCACCTAATAATGTGCACTCCGACCTGAGCTATCTGGGGATGTGTAACATGTCTATATTTAATGTATAAAAAGTAACTTTATATATTTTAAAGCATAATACTGTATTTGGGTCCCCATGTGGATAATGGAGTCTTGCCTCTATCTTGGAAGCTAAACCTTCTTCCTGTAAACTGTAAGGCACAGGAAGTGCACTCCTAATATGGTCATCCCAGGAAGTTCTGAGGAGACAGACTGTCTAAGGTGGCTCCCCATTCACCTTTTGTCAGGTGTGCTAATGACCTGACCTGTTGTCTGCTAAGGGAGGTATTGACACTCAGAGTAATGTGTATTGAGGGCTCGTTAGGGAACCATTGTTCTGTGTCTGACTATAGTTTACATTGATTGCCCCCCTGGGGCTTCTGTCTCCTTGCATTGGTCAAAGCTATCTGACCAATCACTGTTGACTCATTTTAAGCCCTCATTTGCATGGGCTGGAGAGGACCTTATTGGGAACTGCAAGTACTTTACAATTGACCAATGAGAAAGCGGTTGTTGGGGGAAGGATGTTCCAATTTCTGTATAAAAGTGTGCTGTGTTCTTCCAATAAATGTTGTTCCTGTTTTACCCTCAACTCTGAGCTTTGTCTCGTTATTGGGGGAATCTGCTGCAGGAATTGCTATGGTCTTCCATACTCCCTTAGAGAATCACTAAGCTCTTGTAAGAGCTTGTGTAAGAGCTTGTTCTGCTGCACTCTCTGGGGAAAGAGAGGTTCACCCACAGGAACCTGGAGCCTTGTCGTTGGTCCAGGGTGGGTAGGAGATGCCAAGACCCTAACCAAGCTGTGGCGGTTTGTGGAGTCTGAAGTGCTTACGGTGTCTGGTGGAGTGCTTGGAGCCCTCGGGAAGCACTAGGAGCATCTGTCAACGGAGGTACCTGCTCAGGGGTGCCCTGTTCCGTAACAACCCCATAATGACAACATGAAAGAAGTTTGCTTGAGATCTTTGCAAATTTATTAAAAACAAAAAAAATCACATATACCTAAGTTTTCACAGCTTGTGCCATGACACTCACAATTGAGCTCAGGTGCATCCTGTTTCCACTAATCATCCTTAAGATGTTTTTCAACTTGATTGGAGTCCACCTATGGTAATTTCAGTTGATTGGACATGATTTGGAAAGGCACACACCTGTCTATATAAGATCCCACAGTTAACAGTGCATGTCAGAGCACACACCAAGTTATGAAGTCCAAGGAATTGTCTGTAAACCTCCAAGACAGGATTGTATCGAGGCACAGATCAGGGGCAGGGTACAGAAACATTTCTGCAGCATTGAAGGTCCCAATGAGCACAGTGGCCTCCATCATCAGTGAATGGAAGAAGTTTGGAACCACCAGGACTCTTCCTAGGGTGGGGCGCCTGGCCAAACTGAGCAATCAGGGGAGAAGGGCCTGTGTCAGGGAGGTGACCAAGAACCTGATGGTCACTCTGACTGAGATCCAGCATTTCTCTGTGGTGAGAGGAGAACCTTACAGGAGAACAACTATCTCTGCAGTACTCCACCAATCAGGCATGTATGGCAGAGTGGCCAGATGGAAGCCACTTCTAAGTAAAAGGCACATGACAGCCCACCTGGAGTTTTAAAAAAGGCACCTAAAGGACTCTCAGACCATTAGAAACAAAATTTTCTGCTCTGATGAAACAACGATTGAACTCTTTGGCCTGAATGGCAAGCATTATGTCAGAAGGAAACAAGGCACTGCTCATCACCTGGCCAATACCATCCCTACAGCGAAGCATGGTGATGGCAGCATCATGCTGTGGGGATGTTTTTCAGTGACAGGAACTGGAAAACTAGTCAGGATTGAGGGAAAGATGAATGAAGCAATGTATAGAGACATTCTTGATTAAAACCTGCTCCAGAGTGCTCTGGACCTCAGACTGGGGTGAAGGTTCATCTGGATTTGACCGGCAAAATCAATACAGCTACAAGTGTAGCAAAGGAAACCCCTGTAAGCTTGAGTTAAAGTGTAACTATGGTAAATATCTTAAAATTACACATATGATGCAGTCTGTCCCTGTGACCACAGTGGTTTTGTCTTTCTAAATCCCCCAAAAAACTGTTTTATTACCTGTTGCTCCTGAGAGTAGCTCCATTATTTTCCCTTTACTTTAATAGGTTGACAGCACTGTTCTTTTTTCAGTGAAACAACACAGCAGCGTTGTCATCCTGTAGACAGGTTAAAGGGTAGTCTTAAATAAATATGTACAAAAATGGACCAAAAAAAAATACTCCTGTTATTATTTTTAAAACATTTGTTTTATTTTTGAAAAAGGTTTCAACCATGTGGATTAGGCCTCCTTCAGATGTGATTATGGGCACACACGGATTCTTGCGTCTGTGATGACAGATATATGTGAATAGCAGCTGCTTAGCTGGTACAAAGCAATGTAAGGAGGAGAGAAGCTGTCCTTGTTCGCATGTATCTACACATCTGTCAGTTACCTGGGGTTAGGGCAGATGTTTTAATTGATTCCTGCAGCTGAGATTGACAGCTGTGTGTGGATTGCAGTGATTGCCGAGCCCAGACAGGTTGTGGGTAGCAGCATCTATTCATGCCTGTTTGCAATGCCAGCGGTGATTGCACGCAAAACCTGTTGAACTTGTCATAAATTCAGAGCTGTCATGCTATGCAAACTTCCTCTGTTATCTCAAAGAGACCTCTTAGTTCTTATTTTTGACTACAGAATGGTTAGTATCTCTGTCATAACAATTTGATTGAGAGTGATAGGATTTGAGAAGCCAAGATAAGTGAATAATAAAAAATACTTTGTCAGTAATTCTCTCAATTCATTCAGACGACTTATTCTGCTGGTTTTCAAGAGCAAAAAAATGTGGCCATTTCCCTTAAAGTGTTGCTAAACCCAGTAAAATCAGTCTGTATATGCAGTAAAGCATGCTCGTTATACTCACTGTGGAACCTAAGGGGTTAATCCTCTTCATTGTGTAAAAAGGCTGTTTTATCATGTCTTCTCTGATCCTCCCCTTCTTCTACTGTCCCTAATCCATCTGCTGATAGTACAGAGCCTTGGAGGCCTTGTGCACATGCTCAGTTTGGTGTATTGCTAGAAAGTTTTCTTTGTTTGTTTGTTTTTTTGGGAAGGTGCATGTGATCGACACAGGGCCAATCAGCACTGTGCAGTCAGAGGATCAGCGGTTAGACAGCCTCATAAGAGAGTCAGAGCAGAATGAAAACTCCTCCTACAAGCTTTAACCAAAAACTTGAATAGAAGTCACAAGCCAGCTCTAACTGCTGATGGGAAAAGGTATTTAGCAGTTTATTTTTTACTACAATAAATTAATTTCCATCTGTGCACTGTGGGAGACCAGATATAGTGAATGCAGGCTCCTGGGTTAAGTAACACTTTAGGATGGAGTTATTTATACTATTTACTAGTTTGCAATGTACTTTGACATCTTGTGTGCACATGTTTAGCCAACTCACTGCCTGTGCTACTTATTATGTACTAATTTCCTATTGAGTTAACAATCACATTATGATTCACAGAGGTGGTTACCCTAATGTCAATCATCTATATGGGAATTCCAATCCCTCTTGGATTTCTTTCACTCTGTTTCTAAATTTAGGTCTTAAAATATAAAATTACCTAAACAAAAGGTTAAAGTGGTCCTTAAGGCATAAGGTTTATTACCTTAATGCATTATCTGCATTAAGGTAAAAAAACTTCAACTGCCTGGGGCCCCCTGCCTAAAAATTTGCACTACTCTCGATACAGTGCTTTCCATGCCAGCAGCTCCACTCTGCTTTCTTCCTGCATTCACTGGCTTTACTAAGAGCAGCAGAAGCCATTGGCTCATGCTGCTGTCAGTCAAATCATGTGAGGAGGGAGTGGGGGGCAAGGCCAAGCCATGCTGTGTGTGTCTATAGACGCACACAGACCAGCTCTGGAGCGCACCTGCGTAAGTGCTCCCTGTGGTTGGGGGGGCCATGGAACCCAGCTTACCTTCGAGAGATTGCGAAATCCCTCTCTCAGCTCCCTAGGCCGTGGTTATGTGTAAGTCATCCTGTGTCTATTAGGGACACAGGGTGACCAAGGAAATGATAGAGAGGTACTTAATGGACACTGAGAATATGGTTTGGATTACTTCAAATGGAACAGTAATATTTATCAACCATATATCTCAAGAAATATATGGAGACTTTTCCTGGCCTCTTAGATTCCGAACATGTTCATTGAAAGAGCTAATCACATTGGCCTCTGTTCCATGTTCTTCAATGTCAGAGATGGACAGTCTGTCACTGGTGGTCTCCTCCTATTGTCTGTGTATTAAGGTGTTATGTGTTTTCTGTTAAGCCTGTCTGTCCCATTGTTATTTGTTAATGAACTCACATATTGTTTCTGTCCAGGTGGCTAGGTAATTAGTTCAGGGTAATTCTATTTCTGTACACAATTTCATCTGCATAGGATAATGTATTTAGGCACCTGACCTGGTGTGGTAATTTGATGAGGAGGGGGATGTTTTCCTGTACTATATATATTTTGTGTGAGACTGTTCAATAAAGCTGTAGTTGGTTCCAGTTCTATACAAGCTAGGTTGTCAGCTGGATGGGGGCAGCTAGAATATCTGATATCTATGTTCAGACTGGAGGAAGCGGTATTCGGACGGAAGCCCACAGACACAGTGTGGGTCGCGGTTCTGTTACACCACCATAGCAAGCAGTTTTCTATGGGGCACTCGGAGAAGAGGGGGAGCAGACAGCACTGGCAGGGGACCCCAGAAGAGGAGGTTCAGGGCCACTCTGTGCAATACTAGTGCACAAAGCAGGTAAGTATAATATATTTGTTTTTTCTAATAAAATAATTTACCTTTACTATCACTGAGTTAACTACCACATTATGATTCACAGAGGTGGTTAATCTTACTGTAAATCAATTATATGGAAATTCCTATACTTCTTGATTTTCTTTTGCTGCATTTTTACATTTAGGTCTGGAAATGAGTTGACTGGGCACACTGACTGAAAATGACCCATATACCGGTTCACTTAAGGGCGGGGGGCATACAATTAACCACTTCAGGACCACTCCATAGTAGATATACTGCTAGAGGGCAGCCCTCCTGTATATATACTTGATTCTGCACTGCCGCCTAGGGGGCGCACGTGCGCCGCTGGGCTGCTTCTGCTGTGATCACTCACAGCAGAATCCTATCAGTGGGTGCCCAGGCAATGGATGTCTGCTACCACCTGGGCAGAGACACAGAACAGAACTATGCCTATGTAAACAAGGCAGAGCTCCGTTATGACAAGGGTGAAGTAATGGATTTTTTCCCCTGCTAAGCAGGGAATAAAATCCATCAACTCCCTTAGTAAAAGAAGCACATACAGTACACAAAGACACTGGCTAGGCACACAGTTAACCCTTTGATCACCCTAGATGTTTAACTCATTCCCAGCTAGTGTCATTAGTTCAGTGACAGTGCATATTTTTAGCAATGATCTCTGTTTTAGTGTCATTGGTTCAACACAAAGGACCTAATAAGTTTGGAGTAGAGCTGCTCACTTCTCCAGAAATAACTCCAGCCTAAACACATTAGCATCCTAATTAGGTAAGTGGCTGGAGTTAAACCTTCAACTAGGTGCTTTAGTGAATTCGGAGTTGGAGTTAACCAAATTCCCTTTGTGTTTTTCATAAAAGGAAATTTGTCTATTCTTAATCACTATTACACAGCAATGTCATCTATTATGGTTTATTTTAATTTTAAGGTATAGTTATGTATCTTATGTGTTTTAACCTTTAGATTTACTAATAGCAGACTACACAGCTGTCTAATTAGCAATCTTCCTTCTTTATTCATCTGAAACTTTCAGGCATATCTGATTGTATTCAGCACTTTGGTGTAGTGGGCTAAGCTCATAGCCAAAGATTGCTAGGTCATGAGTTCAAGACCCAACCATGATAACACCCTGTGTGCTCACAGTTGTGTGTCATTTTTTTTTGGCCACATAGTAATACATTGGCTACATCACCTAAATTTGCATGCCAATGGTCATGTATATATTCAAGAAACAGACATGCATATGTACAGGGTGCAATTATGCATTTGCCAAGTTTCAGTATTTATTTACAGTCTAAAATTTAAGGAGGTGATGGCACACTTGGGATTTGAACTCATGCTCTCAGTGTTTATAGACAGGAACACTAACCACTAAACCATTGAGCTGAGCATGATTACCCCTGGAATATTTTTTCCCATGTTTCAATAGTTAACCACTTCCTTACAGGGCAGTTACACCCCTTCCTGCCCAGGCCAAATTTCAGCTATTTATACTGTTGCATTTTGAATGACAATTGTGCGGTCATGCAACCCTGTACCTAACATAAATGTATGACATTATTTTCACACAAATATGGATTTCTTTTGGTGGTATTTGATCACTGCAAGGTTTTTCTTTTATTGGCAAAAAGAAGACCTAAATGTTTGACCCCTAAAAAAAAATGTGTTTTTGTTTATGTAATAAAATATATGTAATAAAATTTGGTAAATCAATATGTTTTTTGTTGCACTGATGGACATTGATGAGGCTGCACTGGCAGGCACTGATGAGACACTAATATGCAGCACTGATGGACACTGATAGGCGGCACTGATATGCAGCATTGATGGGCATTGGTGGGCAGCACTGATGAGGAGGGCACTAACAGGTTCCCTGAGCACTGATTGGCATCAATGGTGGCATGGGTGGGCATCCCTGGTGGCTCTAGTGGCATCCCCCAAGGGTCTGCACTGGTAATCAATGCTCTGATTACAATCACAGACCCCCCCCCCACACACACACACACACACACTTACTTTGCATATGAATGCTATTTATTCACAGCTGAAAGTGGCCCTCACCATGATTAACCAGTTGATTGTGACCACTTGCTGGAATGTGTGCAAGCCAATTTGGTGTCATTTCTGGTCCAGGGTGAACGCCAATGTGCCATTTGCAATTTATTGTAAAGAGATTTTGCTTTATTTTAAAAATGGCGCACACAGACAACTAAAATGTATTGGAAATGATTTACCAAGGCCAGTGATGGTGACCCTTAACCCCCCCCCCCCCCCAAGATGTTTTTGCCCTACATTTCCTATAATGCTCATGTACTCTGCAGTGTAGGTGAGCATCATGGGAAATATTACAAAACACCTGTGTTGCCAAGGTTCATCATCACTGACCTAGGCCAACTAAAAAGGTGAGTGAGCGCTGTAGCAATCTTTTATTTAGTAATCATTTTAGTGATTTTTTATTAATTATTTTTTAGCTAAATATATACATATACACTTTAATTATTTCTTACAATTTAGCCCCCCCCCACACACACACACACACACACACACACACACACACACACACACACTCCTCTCCCCCCCCACACACCTCCCCCACACACACACACACACACCTCCCCCCCCCACACACACACACACACACACACCTCCCCCCCCACCCACACACACACACACACACACACACCTCCCCCTCCACCCACACACACCTCCCCCCCCACCCACACACACACACCTCCCCCCCCACACACACACACACACACACCTCCCCCCCCACACACACACACACCTCCCCCCCCACACACCTCCCCCCCCACACACACACACACACTCCCCCCCCACACACCTCCCCCCCACACACACACACACACTCCCCCCCCCCCACACACACCTCCCCCCCCCACACACACACACACACACACACACACACACACACACACCTCCCCCCCCCACACACACACACCTCCCCCCCCACACACACTTTGCTGGAGTACAGGGAGAAACCCTACCCATGTTCATACTGTACTGCCATTGCACACACACAAAAAATACAAGAAATGGATTACATTCAATAGACACAAAATATATCTGTATTACATCCAGACAAATATGAAGAAAAGAAAACAAAAAAACAGGAGCTGTGTACAAATGAATAAGCTTTATTGAACAAGTATAAAACATCAGTAATCACTCAAGCCGGCATGTGAAATGTCCCCCCCCCTCCCCCAAGTAATTTTTATTCAAATTACAGTGCAAATATACAACATATGATGGATAGAGCTTACAATATCCAAAAGTCAAGCAAAATAAGTTGTAGACACCTTAGTATTAAGCATAAAACATACCCAACATACTTTTATGTTTATTGTTTGCATGAGCCTGCCTTTCCATTTAAATACCATCAAATCAGTAGAACATACAGCTACACAGAGGCATGAAAATAAAAAAAAAACACATGTATAGAGTACATAAAGACACACTTTGCAAAAACTATACAAAACATTTAGAGCATGAAAAGTATTCTTCCAACAAAATACACTTACTGCAATATGGGGCATTAGGCATGCCAGCACCCCCCCAAAAGCAAATTCGGACATAAAGAAATGTGGCCCTTCCAGAAGCCAAATGAGCTGCTCTTAATCATCCCATTATATAACCTTGGTTAAACTACACCCACCCAGTATAGGAAACGCCCAGCAATGTAATTAATTGGGTCTGTAGGTTCCTAAACCAAAATCACCAGTTCACTAATGAATGAGTGTTTGGCTGGCCATACATGATCCAAATTTCTTACAAGTCAACACACATAAGGCTGGCCATACACTATACAATTTTCTTATTCAATTTCCTTTAGATTTACCTTAAACTATGTAGTGCAAGGGCCTGCCTGACTGCATACAAATTGAAAGTGTTTAGGTTTGACCCTATATTACATGGTTTTGGTAAATCTAAAAGAAAGTTGAACAAGAAAATTGTATAGTGTATGGCCAGCCTAAGAAATGCTTTCAATAATCTCAGCATGAGCACAAAGTGGCTTTTTCATTTAGACTAAGGCTGGCCATACATGATCCAATTTTCTTACAATTTTCTGTCCAATTTTCTTGAAATGTACCTTCAAGTATGTAGTACAAAGGCCTGCCTAATTAGATACAAGTGAATGTGTTGTTTAGCTTTGACCTCACATTATGTGGTTTGTGGTAGATCTACCAGAAAATTGTACAACAAAAGTTGAACATGTATGGCCAGCCTAATGGGCCATACACACTATAAGATATTTCTGAAGACTTTTTCCTTTAGATTTACCAAAACCAGATAATATGAGGTCAAACCTAAACACTTTCAATTTGTATGCAATCAGGCAGGCCCTTGCACTACATAGAAAATGTAAATCTGAAGGAAAAAGTCTTCAGAAAATCTTATAGCGTGTATGGCCATACATGTTCAATTTTTGTTGTACAATTTTCTGATAGATTACCCACAAACCACATAATGTGATGTCAAAGCTAAACAACACTTTCACTTGTATCCAATTAGGCAGGCCTTTGTACTACATACTTGAAGGTAAATTTCAAAAAAATTGGACAGAAATTGTAAGAAATTTGGATCATGTATGGCCATACACACTATAAGATTTTCTGAAGACTTTTTCCTTCAGATTTACCTTTTCTATGTAGTGCAAGGGCCTGCCAGATTGCATACAAATTGAAAGTGTTTAGGTTTGACCTCATATTATCTGGTTTTGGTAAATCTAAAGGAAAAAGTCTTCAGAAAATCTTATAGTGTGTATGGCCCATTAGTCTAAATGAAAAAAAAAAACACTTTGTGCTCATGCTGAGATTATTGAAAGCATTTCTTATGTGTGTTGACTTGATGTAGTATTTATATATATATATATATATATATATATATATATATATATATATATATATATATATATATATATATATTTTTTTTTTTTTTTTTTTTGGGGGGGGTTGTTGAATTCTGAGTTCTTGGGTGCCACTGCATATGTTCAATCAATTTGCAAATTCTCAGATTTGCAAGCTCAAACACTTTGCTATTTTTCAGAGTGTAATGTGGCTCTATATAGGAAGCAACGCTAATATGGCTCCCCACTCAACCAACCAACAAATATATTAATTTCACACATATACAATGTTTTATTTTTTGGGAGAAGCCATATTAGTGTTGCTTGTCATATATAATAACAGACAGTTGTAGGTAGTTCAGGGATTTGAACACCCAAATACAGTGTTGCATGGCAGATGTGCTAACCACTTGGATATTTTGGTCAGTTTATTTAATCAAGCTCAAGCTCAATACATATTTGCAACATTTTTGCAAAACACAATTTACACAAACATAATCACTTTGTTACATTTATTTCATAATATATGCCACTGATAGTTTCTTAGCCTATCAATTTATATTTAAAATACTAATTTTTCACAGAAATAAATGTTTTAAACACCTATATATAATTTCCAGCATGCAGGATTATTTTTAAAAATGTGTTGATTTTGTACAGTTTCACTAAACTAGGTTAATTATTTGGGAATTGTGGTCTCTTAGGTTTTTTTTTTTCTTGTTATCTTTATACCAAACATACATGCACTGGCACCTTAACCACTTGCCGACCGCCGCACGACTATCTACGTGGGCGGTCAGCCCCTCACAGGCAAAGTGACGTAGGGCTACGTCACTAGCTTGTGAGGGTCTAGGGAGCGAGCGCGCGCCGCCGGAGGCGCGCTCCCGCTCCCGCGTGGTCACGGACTCCCCCGCGCGTGTGACCGGCGGACCCGATCGCCGCCGGCCACTCTGCGATCGGCGGGGGAGAGGGAGAAAGTCAGGCAGCTTGTGTAAACAAGCTGTCTGTCATTCTCCTCTCTGTATGAGAGATGATCACAAGGATCTACTATGTAGATCCGTTGATCACTCTGCATACAGTTGAAGCCACAGCCAATCACAGTTAGAATCACGCCCCTAGGGACACACACAGCCCCTCCCTCTCAAATAAAGTTAACCCCTTCACTACCAGTGTATTTTTACAGTAACAGTGCATATATATAGCACTGATTACTGTAGAAATGTCACTGGTAACCCCAAAAGTGTCAAAAATGTCAGTCAAGGGTCCGATCTGTCCGCCGCAATGTCGCAGTACCGCAAAAAAAATCGCAGATCGCCGCCATTACGCGTTAAAAAAAAAAACAACAAAAATGACAAAAATCTTTCCCTTTGTTAGTAAACGCAATAACTTTTGCGCAAACCAATCAAAATACGCTTTTTGCGATTTTTTTTACCAAACATAGGTAGCATAAAACAAATTGGCCGAAAATATTAAAAAATTTTGATTTTTACATTTTTTTTGGGGGGAATTTCATATAAAAAAAAGGGAAAAATATTGCTATTTTTGCAAAATT
>NC_138771.1:118343164-118423164 GCF_965119305.1 Pelophylax lessonae | reverse complement strand
AAGTACAAGGAGGAGGGGTATGTAAGTATATAAATTAAGATAATTAAGGTGGTAAGATATGTGTAGCAAGGTTTCCAGGCCTATGGCCTGATGTGGGTCTGCCATTAGTACCAGAATCCTCTCCAGCCCATGTGAGCTGAGTCCCCAGGTGTGACAACTGAAGCAGCGACAACTCCGGCATCTTTGTTTGTGGTTTTTATTGGAATTAGGGGATGGGAGAAGGGAATGAGTGGGATACTCCTTGAGGCTTAACTAATTACAATTGGGACTTTACTTCCGAAATGCCCGTTGGCGCTTCCTCGATGCCAGCCGGCGCCAGCCAACGCTCACTGACACTGAGAACACTCTGTAGAACAAAAGAAGTGCTGAATTCTCGACTTATAGTCCAGAAGATCCAAGACTGAGAACTTTAGAACTCATGACACTGTTGTACTGTGAAAGTCACTGAATACTTTTTCCCCGCCTGGCACAGCTTGAGGTAGTATGTAGTAGAACTCTGTATAGCAGTTCCGGGGGCGTGGTAGAAGGCGGTCATGGCAGCGAGAGCTCCGTGAACTCCCTAGCTTCGCGCTCTCTCCCCCGCCCGAATGGATACAGATGCCGAGCAGCCCAGATCCGCTCTACACGTGGCTTACAGGGACTGGCGGTAACACGCTGAAGTAGCAGAGCGATACCGAAACCCCCAATCCCCCGACCTGGGAGAGAGAGTGCCGTACACAGCAGGATTGGCGGGGTTAGTGACGGACCGCCGAAGAGATTACTCACCTACTGTCTCGCGGCATCCAGACGGAGAGACACGGGAGACAATTACAAAGGCTGTACAACGGGTGCTGGCTCCCAGAGGAGATATAGAGGAAGGAACCGCTGGAACACATTGTGCGGATGGAACGCTGAGGGGGTAGCCCTTAAAGGAGCATTGCCCATGAATGATCACCCTTGAGAAGTGAAAAGGGAGAAGTGTAAAGAAGAGGAGCCCACTAATGTACTGCTAAAGACTGCATTTAAAGGAAAATCATTAGCGCTTTATAAAATAATATGACACTATCTAAAAAGCGCAAGGGAGAAAAAGTCTTGGAAAGGAACCTGTAAACACCAAACCAGTGGGAGAGATAAGATGATTTTTATCAAATAATACAACCAGGGAAGTCAAGATGGCAGAGAGGAGGGAGGAACTACAGACCGACCTGGAGACTAGTTATATGACTGACTCTCGGACTACCTCACCTTCAGGAGAAACTAGTCTTGTGGGTCAGGAGGAGAGACAGAAGGGAGACATGAGCCCCCTAGGAAACCCCCAAACCGCAACCCAGGAAGCTGAGTTAAAAGCCATCCGGAATGCATTGCCTACTAAATTAGATATGGAACAACTCATTGAGCTAGTGGAGGAAATGCATCGTAGAGAGATGCAGCTGGTGAGAAAGGAGATACAGGTACTGGCCACTCGGGTAACAGAGGATGAAACAACATTAACTTTAATTAAACACTGGGTAACGGGGCTGGAACGTACAAGAGATTTACAGGAGGAAAGTGAAGGAGTTATTTATTTACAGCTTGAAGACCTCGAAAACCTTAGCCGCCGAAACAATTTGAGGATTCGGGGTCTACCAGAGACGGTAAAAAGAGAGCAACTCCTAGATGTGACTAAACAGTTGTTTAAAAAAGTTATGGGGGATAAATACCCTGAACAGCTGGAAATAGAGAGAATACACAGGGTATTGGGTCCTAGGAGATCGGAAGTTGATAACCCGAGAGATGTGATATGTAAGATATATAGCTATCTACATAAAGAGACCATCTTGAGACTGGCTTGGGGTCTGAAAGATTTGAACTATGAATGTGCGCCCATAAAAATCTTCCCTGATATTGCTAAAGCAACATTACAACGAAGAGCGATGTTAAGGCCACTGTTAGACCTTGCCCGGAGGCAAGGCTGTACTTATAGATGGGGCTTCCCCTTCTCCATAACATTTTGTAGAAATTGACATTATTTTACCCTACGGAGAATACAGGAGAAATATGCATTGTTCACGTTTTTGGGCGTGGAACCTATAGATATTCCTAACTGGATGGGTCGCTTAATGGTGAATAGGAGAAGAGATGATCATCATATAGAAGCCCAGCCTTAGGAAGGAAACGAGAAATATAAATAAGAAGTGGAAGAGAGGAGATTGCAAAGGGACATCTGAGATTGTGTGTTCTCTTCTCTTTCCCGGCATTTGAACCTCACGTCCCTTTCTCTATGCAAGATGTGGACTAAATGGTTTTCTTTTTTTTTTTCTCCTCGCACAGATACATTTTTTTTTTCTTGCTAGATATGGACAATTGAGTATATATGGTATATTGTAGTATGTGGTAGGGCTGATACCTGCTCATGGTGTGTGGGAGAGGAGAGGTTATGGGGAGAATTAAGGAACTAGGGGTATTAACAGAAAAAGTTTTTTTTTTTTTCCACATATAATAATATGCAAATGAAGGGGTTCTTTTTTTTTTACCCCCCTAATCACGGGTCCTTTCTCTCTTTTTTAGACCTTTGTAATCATGAGTGGGCCTTCTTTTTTTTTTTTTTTTCACATCACCTATAATAACACATGAATAAGGGGGTTTTTTTACCCTCGTAATCACGAGTGGGTTTTTTTGTTTTTTTTTTTAACACATCACCTATAATAACACATGAATAAAGAGGTCTTACACCCTTGTATTCACGAGTGTTTTTTTTCTTTCTTAGACTGAAAATCAATTCCCCTCTCTTTACCCTCTCTCCGCACGATGAGGGAGAAGGAGAGAAAAGGTTAAGAATGAGAACGAATGTCTAGGTATTATTGTAAAAGATGGAGATTAACAATGAAATATGATGTATAGTACGTAAGTACTTGTATACAAGGGGTATGGGACCTTTTTTTTTTTTGCCTTCTTGAGACTAAAGACCCAGTCTCCCTTCCCTCTCTCCATGTGATGAGGGGATAGGAGAGAAGGGGTGAATATTACATAGGGAAGGGATATAATGAATTTGAATGGGAGTGATTGATCGGGTATTATTGTATAAAAGTGGAGACTTAATACTGCAAATATGAGTTACACTATGGATGTATTTTTATATTTTATATTAGAGGTATGGGTAGGAGTTCCTCTCTTCCCTTTTTTTTTTTTTTTGATGCTCACAATAACATGCAAGGAAGGGGTTTTAGACCCTCGTAATCACGAGTGGTCCTTTTTTTTTGACTGAAAACCCACTCTCCCTTCACTCTATCCATGCGATGAAGGGGAAGGAGAGAAAGGGTCAATATTACATAGGGAAGTGACATAATTAACTTGGTTGGGAGGGACTGATTGGGTATTACTGTATAAAGATGGAGACCCAACATTGAAATATGATTTACACTATGGATGTATTTTTATATTAGAGATATGGGTGGGTTTTTTTTGGGGTGTGCGGGGAAAAAATTTAGAAAAAATGGAATTGTTTGAGTACTTAATATTCTGGGAGGATAATGGGGGTAATAAGGCAGATAAAAGTAGGTAGAAAGGGGCAGAAAAAGAAAAGGAAAACTTAAGGGCGGGGGGGGAAGCGGGTGGGGGATTTATTTATTGACCTCTTCCGACTACCTTCCCAGTTATGTAAACACACAAATGGCATTAAAATTCCATGTGTAAAAAGAATAGAAATTCTTCCCACTGAGGGACTAGGGAAGCCGAAGTCTCGGCCTCGCTGTCGACTCAGGGGGATTAGGTAGGGGAGGAGGAATATATTTGTGTGTTTTTTTTTTTTTTCTCTCTCTTCCTCTCTTCCCTTCCTCCCGGGGATGGACGACATAAAACGAATTTCCCTTAATGTGAAGGGATTAAATATCCCAGAAAAGAGACGAATCCTGTTGATGGAATTGAAGCGTCTTAAAACAAACATAGTATTTATTCAAGAAACTCACTTTAAAACAAATAAATTGACATATCTTAATAGCGGAGCCTTCCCTTATGTATACCACTCAACCAACACGCAAAGTAAATCTCGGGGTGTAAAGATACTTATTGCCAATAATATTCCATGGACATATCAAGAAAGCAAAATTGACATAGATGGTAGATTCTTATTTTTAAAATGCAAAATAGGAGACATACAAGTTACACTTGCAACGTTATATGTACCGAACATCCAACAGGATACGTTTATTTCAAGGACCTTGGTAGATCTAGGGGAATTTGTGGAAGGTTAATTACTCTTAGGGGGGGATTTTAATATCCCCCTGATACTGGTAGTGGATACCTCTAACAGGATATCAGCAATATCACAGGGGATAGGTAATATTAGTCAGAAAACAGATAACAGACCTACTACAGTATAGGGCAAAAGCAGCATTACAAGTGTCACAGAGATTCTCTTATGAATCTGCAAATAAATGTGGGAGAAGGCAGAAATGCCCCGAGAAGGCATTCGATCGGGTTAAGTGGTCCTTTATGTTTTCAGTCCTTAAATATATAGGAGTAGGAGACCTAATGTTACGGAAAATAGCTAAAGTTTATTAGAATCCAACAGCTAGAGTAAAAGCAAATGGACTTCTATCAGATTCTTTCATAATAAAAAATGGCACGAGGCAAGGCTGTCCATTGTCTCCCCTCTTATTTGCCTTATCGTTGGAACCTCTATTGTGTAGAATTAGAGCAAACCCAGACATTGGGGGGATAAGGCTGAGACAAATACAATATAAAATCGCTGCATACGCTGATGACCTATTATTTACGATAACAAACCCGGAGATCTCACTGCCGAATTTACTGAAGGAAATTAAGCAGTATGGAATATACTTATGGGAAATCGGAGGTGATGGGGTTTGGTATCCAAAAGTTGAAACTATCCATATTAAAAGCGAATTTTAAGTTCAAATGGAATGATTCGGCAGTGAGATATTTGGGGACGTATGTGCCCGCAAATTTTTCGAGGGTCTTTGAATTGAATTTCCCGCCATTGTTAGGAGAGACGAGGAGGATGCTGGGACAGTGGCAAGGGGATCTACAATCCTGGTTTGGGAGATGTAACCTATTAAAAATGAATATCCTTCCTAAATACCTATAACTTTAGAAATAAAAAATAGTAAAAATACCAAACAATTTTTTTAAGAGTGTACATGCATTATTTACTAAATATATATGGGCAGGTAAAAAGCCCTGTCTAGCCCGTAGTGCCCTGATAGTGCCAAAACGTTACGGGGGTCTTGCACTCCCAGATGTACGTAAGTACTATCATGGTATACATCTATGTAGAGTGCTGGATTGGTGGCATCAGTCCAAGACAAAACTTTGGACGCAAATTGAAAAGGCACAAACTCCGGTAGACCTGAAGAGGGCACTTTGGTATTACCAAAGTTTACCTGGAAATTTGAAAACACATCCAATAATAGGTAATACATTGCGTATAAGTTACTATCAGGGCATCCAACAAAAACTAACAACCCTAGACTCACCTTTATTTCCAATATTGGGAAATCCCCAATTTGTCCCGGGTGTGGAGAGGAAGGACTATATAAAATTGAAAGAAAAAGGGCAAGAACAGGCATCAGCTTTCTTGATAGAGAAAAAATGGCCTTCAATTGCAAAATTAAAAGAGGAGGGGGGGCCATTTGGCCTGCCTTTCTGGCAGGCTATTTGGTTACATCACTTTTTAATATCAATACCGAACCCAGACCGATTTGATAGACCCTTGACGGACTTTGAGAGATTATGTGAAAAACGAGAGAATATACCACGTACTCTATCAACCTCATATAAATTATTAATTACACCAGAAGAACCGGTGAGCTGGCCATGGGTGGAGAAATGGAGGAGTGATTTAAATCAAGAGTTTACACAGGAACAGATAGAGAGGATTCTTAGATTTATTTTTAAGCCAGCAAGATGTATTAAATCTCAAGAAACAAACTTTAAGATACTTACCATGTGGTATAACACACCTGATAAAGTACATAAATGGTACCCACAAGAGACAGATAGATGTTGGAGATGTAAGAAGGAGAAGGGCACAATTCTACATATCTTCTGGTCATGTTTAGCTATAAAGCCCTTTTGGTCAGGAGTAAAGGCCTTGATTCAAACTTTTACAGATTACAAGATTGAGGATGATCCGGCCTTCTTCTTATTTCATCTTTCTGAAATTCCAATTGGAAATTATGAGAGATCAATAATACCTTTCTTACTAGATGCTGCAAAGGCATGTATCCCCCTATCGTGGAAAAAAAACACGAGCTCCGTCAACCTCAGATTGGGTACGGAAAGTAGAAAATATTAACAGAATGGAAGACCTGGTCTGGTCTTCACAACATAAACAGGAAAAATATAACAGTACATGGGATAAATGGAATCAGTTTATGACATCAGAGGAAGGTAAACAACTTTTTGTCGGTGAGAGTGGTTGAGTGGAGGAATAGAGGGGGGGGGGGATTGTGTCGTTCATCTTCGCGAGGGGAGGGAATGGGAGGAGGAGGTGTTCTGTAATTATGGTTTTTCTTTTTTTTTTTTCCCCGTTTTTTTTTTTTTTTAATTTCTTGTTTTTTTTTTTTAGGGGATGGGAGGCATAATAGATTGAGCAATAGTATTATGGATGGACTTCAGATTAGGTATGTAGAGAATGATGAATGGGATAGTGCATAGAATTATGAAGTGTATTAGATGGGCCAATATATGGAGATCTGAAATATCATCCTGAGATATCATTGAGAGCCATATATTTTGTTGCACTGCTGCTATTATGCCTATGGAATTTTCTGTTCTGTTTTGTATGTTGTTATATAAAATAAGAAATGGTTCAATAAAATGATATCTTAAAAAAAAAAAAAAAAAAAAAAGAACTCTGTATAGCTGTCACTTTAACTGGCGCACTCTATACAATTCAGGGCCCAAACTGCAGGTGCCCCCTTTGACCTTGATCTCTTCAGGGTCCACTGATTATGTACCCCCTCTGTAGCTTTAGGGTCCTCAACCTAGGTACCTCCTTTACAGCTAGCTGACACTGGATCCCAGAACCTCTTCCGGAGTGGTCCCCTCTAACTTCAGGCAGACCCCCAGGGGCAATCCTCAGTAGTCACGACCTGTGTAGGCTTTCCTGGGACTGGACTCCTCTCTCTCCGCAGGCTCTCTGCACATCAGATCCCCTCAGCTAAGCTCAGCACTCAGCTCTGGACACTCAGGCGACACCCTGAGACATCCACCTTCCACAGACTGGAGGAGAGACAGCCACACTCTCCTTCCTGGGACTTTGTTCCCGCCAAAGACACCGTGCCACGCACTTCCCCTAAACTTATACCCACTCAAAGAATCCTTTGCAGCCTAATCTGCCTTCTGGAGTAGTTACAACCTGGGATGTGTCCCCTGATTGGGCTTCCCACACTGCCTTATGAGAAGCCTCTCACAGGAGCCAGTGGGGCTACTTCTCCCCTCAGCAGGCACATCTGGAAGCCCTGACACCCTAGCTAAACAAATCACAGCCCTGCTGTTAGGCAGACAAGGCCCACTATACATTTTACCTAGCACCTACCTATAGGGTGCTACATATGTATGGCAGAACAATGTATTACTTATGATATCACACAAGCATCAGATAAATGGCAGTAAATCAGATATTGCACAAAATATGAAGTGACTGGTGCAATAAATATAAACGGGCAAATAAACGAAGTGACTGGTACAGTGAATATACAAAAAAAGTAAACATACAAATAAATAAAGTGGCAAGTGCCGCAAGGAGTAATTAAACTAATCAATGATGGATGAGGTGAATCATATCAAATAAATTACATATAATAAGGTGCCCAGGAATTAGGAAAATTACTAAATAATGGTGATGATGTCACTATTAGGTGAACAGGATGGATGAGTGGATACAAGGTGTGTATGCAAATGATGTATAAATAATCGTATCAGGGGCATAAAAGTATTAAATTGAAGTGACGCTGTGCACACAAAAAATAATAAATAGTAAAGTGACAATGTGCAAGCAGTGATAAATAATTCCTAATGCAATTAGTCCATAAACAATATAATCAGGTGGTGAATCCTCATGTGGTAATCCCAATGGTGGCCCTGTGGTGGGTAAAGTGGTGGGGTGCTGGTGCTCCCTTAAGTAAGTAGCCCACTCACCAGAAATACCCACCCCACACAGGGGTATAGAGCGGGTATATATAATGTAGTAGTGTGATCCCTCTGATGGATCCTGGTTCCCTCAGGAGATCCTGGAGTATAAACCGGGTGATCCCTGTATGGCTCCGGGGTTCTCTGGGGTTCCTATCAGGGGTTCCTGGGTATCCTATAGGGGTTCCAAGTGGATGGATCCACGCTCTGTATGGGGTCCTATCCCATATGCTCTGGGGGTATCAGCGGGGTGTTGGGGTAGATGGAGTCATCATGTGGAGTAAGGAGAGGGCAACATAGTGTAATACTGCAAGGTTTGTTTATTACACATAACATAGAAATGGGTACTCACAGTCTCACAGTAAATGCAAGGCAGTAAAATTGAGTCTCCAGAACTCTATGCGTTCCAACAGTAACCGGAACAGGAAGTGATGTGACGGCGACGTACACGTTTCGTCATACATCTTCAGCAGCGTCCTTCAATTATAATACAGGTCTGTTGGTTCTTAAAACTCATGGGATATATGCATTTCTTTTAACTGAAGAGTATTTATTATTGAACTGCCCTTGTCAAATTCTGTATACTGTATATACAGCGGGTAAAATAAGTATTGAACACAACGCTGTTTTTCTAGGTAGATATATTTCTAAAGGTGCTATTGACATGAAATTTTCACCACATGTCAGTAACAACCCATGCAATTCATACATACAAAGAAACCAAAACAAATACGTTAATGTGTAGTAAAATGGAATGACACAGGGAAAAAGTATTGAACACGTGAAGAAAGGGAGGTGAAAAAAGGCATGGAAAGCCAAGGCACCAGCTGAAATATATCAACAATTAGAAAGCAATCCTGCCCCTTATTGGTGCAAATTAATATCAGCTGGTTCAGTCTCCACTGATGGCCTATAAAAAGAAGTCTCATTACCAAGGAGTCACACAAAAAACATCTCATGATGGGTAAAAACAAAGAGCTCTTTCAAGACCCTTGCAACCCTATTGTTGCAATACATACTGATGGCATTGGTTACTAAAGGATTTCTAAACGTCTGAATGTTCCAGTGAGCACTGTTGGGGCCATAATCTGGAAGTGAAAAAAAAAACATCTTTTCACCATAAACCAGCCAAGACCAGGTGCTTCTTGCACGATTTCTGACAAAGGAGTTAAAAGAATTATCAGAAGCCCAAGAGCAAAGGAGCAGATGGCCTAGGCTATAAGAAGATTGCCAAGACCCTGAAACTGAGCTGCAGCACGGTGGCCAAGACCATACATCGGTTTACCAGGACAGGTTCAACTCAGAACAGGCCTTGCCATGGTCGACCAAAGAAGTGCAGTGCACATGCTCAGCGTCATATCCAGAGGCTGTATTTTGGAAATAGACGTATGAGTGCTGCCAGCATTGCTGCAGAGGTTGAAGGGGTGGAGGGTCAGCCTGTCAGTGCTCAGACCATACACCGCACACTGCATCAAATTGGTCTGCTTGGCTGTCGTCCCAGAAAGAAGCCTCTTCTAAAGATAATGCACAAGAAGGCCTGCAACTGGAACCATGTCATGTGATCTGATGAGACCATGATAAACCTATTTGTTTCAGATGGTGTCAAGGTGTATCTTGCCTACAGTCAAGCATGGTGGTGGGAGTGGCATGGTCTGGTGCTGCATGAGTGCTGCCGGCACTGGGGAGCTACAGTTCATTGAGGGAACCATGAATGCCAACATGTACTGTGACATACTGAAGCAGTTGGTGAA
This sequence comes from Pelophylax lessonae, assembly GCF_965119305.1. Classification (NCBI taxonomy): domain Eukaryota; kingdom Metazoa; phylum Chordata; class Amphibia; order Anura; family Ranidae; genus Pelophylax; species Pelophylax lessonae. The sequence continues at coordinate 118,413,301 of NC_138771.1, read as the reverse complement.
TGAGGGATAGGTGCACATACAATTCGGAAACACCCGGAGTACTGTAACCTGCCCCTGGATTGATCCCAAAGGGGCAAAAAAACAAAAAAAAGAAACAACAATCAGCGCAACTAGTCACAAAATTGTGTGTACACTATAAAGTAGAGATCGAACGACTATCGGCAACACCGATTTATCGGGGGCCGATATGCACTTTTCCTGATATATCGGAATCGGCCCTTTGATTTGCCGATATTGCCGATATTTTCGTGATGTCATTCCGTATGTTGCGCGCACACGTTATGCCTTCAAACACCGCCTCCCATGCCTGCGTAGCCCATTCGTGACACCATTTCACCGCGTGCTGCACTTAAGACCGCCTCCCACACCTCACATAGCCTTGTGTTGCAGCGAGCTGCAGTCCAGTCTGGTCACGCTGCCAGCCATCCATCCACCCACAGGCCCTGGCCTCAGCCACCCACAACAACAGGGTGCCAGCCCAGCGAGCAAGCAACCAGCCACCCACATGACACCAAGCCAGCCACCCGCCACCGTGACCAGTGTTCCAGCAAGCCAGATAACCGCCACAACAGGCAGGGGTGAGTGAGTGACACCAAGCCAGCCACCCACACAACAGGATGACCTGAAGCCAGCCCCCCACCACAGTGTTCCAGCAAGACAGCCATCCACCACAATGTTCCTGCAAGCCAGCCAGCCAGCCACCACAGTGTTCCTGCAAGCCAGCCAGCCACCGCAGTGTTTCTGCAAGCCAGCCACCCACTACAGTGTTCCAGCAAGCCAGCTACCCATAACAGGGTGACACCAAGCCAGTCAGCCACCACAGTGTTCCTGCAAGCCAGCCACCCATAACAGGGTGACATCAAGCAAGCCAGTCCCCACAGTGTTCCTGCAAGCCAGCCACCCATAACAGGGTGACACCAAGCCAGCCAGCCACCACAGTGTTCCTGCAAGCCAGCCACCCATAACAGGGTGACACCAAGCCAACCACCCACCACAGCGTTCCTGCAAGCCAGCCACCCATAACAGGGTGACACCAAGCCAGCCAGCCACCACAGTGTTCCTGCAAGCCAGCCACCCATAACAGGGTGACACCAAGCAAGCCAGTCACCATAGTGTTCCTGCAAGCCAGCCACCCATAACAGGGTGACACCAAGCCAGCCACCCACCACAGTGTTCCTGCAAGCCAGCCACCTATAACAGGGTGACACCAAGCAAGCCAACCAGGCACCACAGACTGTTCCTGAAAGCCAGCCACCCATAACAGGGTGACACCAAGCCAGCCACCCACCACAGTGTTCCTGCAAGCCAGCCACCCATAACAGGGTGACACCAATCCAGCCAGCCACCACAGTGTTCCTGCAAGCCAGCCACCCATAACACGGTGACACCAAGCAAGCCAGGCGCCACAGTGTTCCTGCAAGCCAGCCATCCATAACAGGGTGACACCAAGCCAGCCACTTACCACAGTGTTCCTGCAAGCCAGCCACCCATAACAGGGTGACACCAAGAAGCCAAACAGGCACCATAGACTGTTCCTGAAAGCCAGCCACTCATAATGGGGGAACATCAAGCCAGCCACCCACCAGTTTTCCTGCAAGGCAGCCACCCATAATAGGGTGACACCAAGAAAGCCAACCAGGCACCACAGACTGTTCCTGAAAGCCAGCCACTCATAGGAGGGTGACACCAAGCCAGCCACCCACCACAGTGTTCCTGCAAGCCAGCCACCCATAATAGGGTGACACCGATCCCGCCAGCCACCACAGGGTTCCTGCAAGCCAGCCACCCATAACAGGGTGACACCAATCCAGCCAGCCACCACACTGTTCCTGCAAGCCAGCCACCCATAAAAGGGGGAGACCAAGCAAGCCAGCCACAACAGTGTTCATGCAAGCCAGACACCCATAACACAGTGTTCCAGCAAGACAGCCATCCACCACAATGTTCCTGCAAGCCAGCCAGCCCGCCACCACAGTGTTCCTGCAAGCCAGCCAGCCACCGCAGTGTTTCTGCAAGCCAGCCACCCACTACAGTGTTCCAGCAAGCCAGCTACCCATAACAGGGTGACACCAAGCCAGTCAGCCACCACAGTGTTCCTGCAAGCCAGCCACCCATAACAGGGTGACATCAAGCAAGCCAGTCCCCACAGTGTTCCTGCAAGCCAGCCACCCATAACAGGGTGACACCAAGCCAGCCAGCCACCACAGTGTTCCTGCAAGCCAGCCACCCATAACAGGGTGACACCAAGCCAGCCACCCACCACAGCGTTCCTGCAAGCAAGCCACCCATAACAGGGTGACACCAAGCCAGCCAGCCACCACAGTGTTCCTGCAAGCCAGCCACCCATAACAGGGTGACACCAAGCAAGCCAGTCACCATAGTGTTCCTGCAAGCCAGCCACCCATAACAGGGTGACACCAATCCAGCCAGCCACCACACTGTTCCTGCAAGCCAGCCACCCATAACAGGGTGACACCAAGCAAGCCAGCCACAACAGTGTTCATGCAAGCCAGACACCCATAACACAGTGACACCAAGCAAGCCAGCCACCACAGTGTTCCTGCAAGCCAGCCACCCATAACAGGGTGACACCAAGCAAGCCAGCCACCACAGTGTTCCTGCAAGCCAGCCACCCATAACAGGGTGACACCAAGCCAGCCACCCACCACAGTGTTCCTGCAAGCCAGCCACCCATAACAGGGTGACACCAAGAAGCCAACCATGCACAACAGACTGTTCCTGAAAGCCAGCCACCCATAACAGGGTGACACCAATCCAGCTAGCCACCACAGTGTTCCTGAAAGCCAGCCACCCATAACAGGGTGACACCAAGCAAGCCAGCCACCAGAGTGTTCCTGCAAGCCAGCCACCCATAGCAGGGTAACACCAAGCCAGCCACCCACCACAGGGTTCCTGCAAGCCAGCCACCCATAATAGGGTGACACCAAGCAAGCCAACCAGGCACCACAGACTGTTCCTGAAAGCCAGCCACCCATAACAGGGTGACATCAAGCCAGCCACCCACCAGTGTTCCTGCAAGCCAGCCACCCATAATAGGGTGACACCGAGCAAGCCAACCAGGCGCCACAGACTGTTTCTGAAAGCCAGCCACCCATTACAGGGTGACACCAAGCCACCCAACCAGCCACCACAGACTGTTCCTGAAAGCCAGCCACCAATAACAAGGTGACACCAGTCACCAAGCCAGTCAGCCACCCACCCATAACAGGGTGACACCAATCCAGCCAGCCACCACAGTGTTCCTGCAAGCCAGCCACCCATAACAGGGTGACACCAATCCAGCCAGCCAGCACAGTGTTCCTACAAGCCAGCCACCCATAACATGGGGACGCCAAGCAAGCCAGCCACCACAGTGTTCCTGCAAGCCAGCCACCCATAACACGGTGACACCAAGCAAGACAGCCACCACCGTGTTCCTGCAAGCCAGCCATCCATAATAGGGTGACACCAAGCAAGCCAGACACCACAGTGTTCCTGCAAGCCAGCCACCCATAACACGGTGACACCAAGCAAGCCAGCCACCACAGTGTTCCTGCAAGCCAGCCACCCATAACAGGATGACACCAAGCAAGACAGCCACCACAGTGTTCCTGCAAGCCAGCCATCCATAATAGGGTGACACCAAGCCAGCCACCCACCACAGTGTTCCTGCAAGCCAGCCACCCATAAAAGGGTGACACCAATCCAGCCAGCCACCAAAGTGTTCCTGCAAGCCAGCCACCCATAACAGGGTGACACCAAGCAAGCCAGTCACCACAGTGTTCCTGCAAGCCAGCCATCCATAACAGGGTGACACCAATCCAGCCAGCCACCACAGTGTTCCTGCAAGCTAGCCATCCATAACAGGGTGACACCAATCAAGCCAGCCACCACAGTGTTCCTGCAAGCCAGCCACCCATAACAGGGTAACACCAAACCAGTCACCCACCACAGTGTTCCTGCAAGCCAGACACCCATAACAGGGTGACACCAAGCAAGCCAACCAGGCACCACAGACTGTTCCTGAAAGCCAGCCACCCATAACAGGGTGACACCAATCCAGCCAGCCACCACAGTGTTCCTGCAAGCCAGCCACCCATAACAGGGTGACACCAATCCAGTCAGCCACCACAGTGTTCCTGCAATTCAGCCACCCATAACAGGGTGACACCAAGCCAGCCACCCACCACAGTGTTCCTGCAAGCCAGCCACCCATAACAGTGTGACACCAAGCCAGCCAGCCAGCCACCACAGTGTTCCTGCAAGCCAGCCACCCATAACAGGGTGACACCAAGCAAGCCAGTCACCACAGTGTTCCTGCAAGCCAGCCACCCATAACAGGGTGACACCAAGTAAACCAACCAGGCACCACAGACTGTTCCTGAAAGCCAGCTACCCATAACAGGGTGACACCAAGCCATCCAACCAGCCACCACAGACTGTTCCTGAAAGCCAGCCACCAATAACAAGGTGACACCAGTCACCAAGCCAGCCAGCCACCCATAACAGGGTGACACCAAGCCAGCCAGCCAGCCACCACAGTGTTCCTGCAAGCCAGCCACCCATAACAGGGTGACACCAAGCCAGCCAGCCAGTGCCACCACAGTGTCCCTGCAAGCCGGCCACCCAGAACAGGGTGACACCTGCCAGCCACCACAGTGTTCCGGCAAGCAAGCCACCCTACAACAGGGTGACACCAAGCCAGCCACATTGCCAGTCATCAGCCACCAACCCATAACAGGGTGCCAGTGCCAGCATCAGCAGCAACTTCAGCAAGTCATTTCTTTAATCTTTTTTGTGTCTTTCAAGTTAAAATGGAGATGGATGAGGAGAGAAAGAGTAAAAGTGTGGTCTGGGACTATTTCTCGTCTCAACCATCTCCAGGAAAAAAAGCAATGTGCAACACATGTACAAACAACATAAGCATGGGATCAGTAACTGCAAAAAACAAAAATACGTCAAATCTTTGGGCCCATCTAAGAGTTCGTCATATTGAATTGTATCATGCAGCACAGAAAAAACAAAATGACTATCAATGTGAAAAAAAACAGATGTCACTGTCTAGATTCAACTGCTGGACAGAGTAATCACAGAGATGATTGTCACTGATAACCAGCCATTTACAATGGTGTCTGACTCAGGATTTAAGTGGTTGATGTCCATCCTTGAGCCAAGCTACACACTGAAGAGTGAGAACTATTATCGAACCGAAATGCTGACAAAGCTACACCAAAAGGTAGTTGACAAAGTAAAGGCTATGCTGCAACCAGAGAATGCTGGCAACTCACTCTCATTCACGACGTACTGCTGGTCACAAACAGAGTCCGAGTCACTACTCATTCTTACATGCCACTTCATTGACAGTGGATGGACAAAAAGGCAATTGGTGTTGAATACAAAAGTGATGCAAGTATCCCACACAGCTGAGTACAGTAGAGAAATGTTTCTAGGCATGCTTGAAGAATGGGGAATCAACAAAGACCGAGTGATGCTTGTGCAACTTTGAGGCACTGGAGCAAACATGCCTAAAGGAATGAGGCTTGCTGATACGTCAGACATCTGTGTCATTATGGCACACAATACCCTCCAACTTTCAAATGATTGTCAAGCAGTTTTGCACTGACTACTGTCGTTTCAGTGAATGCCCTACTGCAGAGGTAGTCCACTGACTCCAATTCAATCCAGTCTGTCTAGCTGTTGGCTTGATTTTTTTTTCTAGCAGTATTGCACTGACTACAGTAGTTGCAGTGAGTTCCATACTGCAGACAGAGGTAGTCTTCCACTGACTCCAGTCCAATCCACTGTGACATGTGTAGCTGTTGCCTTGCTCTTTTTCTAGCAGTTTTGCACTGACTGCACTACTGCAGCACAGATGATGTGAAATGCAAAGCAAATGTCTCTGCAATTGAAGTTTTCATATCAGTTTTTATGCAGTTAAGGTGAGACGAATGAGCACTTAATGTTAAAAATTTTAATTAATAAAGATTAACATGTTTATTAAGAGATTTGTGTCGAATTTTGTGTTTTTTTTGGGTTATTTTTACATGTGTGAAAATATCAGCCAATATGGGCCGATACCGATATGCGATCGGCAAAATATCGGTATCGACAATGAAAAAACTATATCGGTCGATCACTAATATAAATCCTTGACTGCTTTCACTAAAAACATGTTTTTACCACACATGTGATATATTGCTGATTGCTTGTACAGCCCGCACTGCGAAAGTGCCTGTCTTGTAAATTGCCTACTTTATAATAAAGGGTTCTGGTTTTTATATGGAGAGCACTAGATTTGCTTTTTTCATTTCCTTATGCACTTGGGACATATCCGGATTGAGAGCCATTTCCTGATGCATTCGCCTGGGAGTATCCAGCCACAGATCTCCACTTGACTGTCATTAACCCAGAGGGATACTTCTCATTCTGACCAGGGTCGGAATGTAAGGTGAGAGGCTTTATTGCACGGGTGGTGGAGCAATCACTGAGCACTGTATTGCAGTCCAAGCACTGAAGGTGGATGTCAATGGATCAAGTTAGAATTTATCTCTATCTTTATATTTAGTGCATTTTATTTATAAGTATCTCCTACATTTTTGAAGATTGCTTTTATTATTATTTATATTATTTTATTATTATTTATATTTTTATATGTATTGTGCACTGTTTTATGGATTGTTTTAGATATCTGGCGCAGCACTCTTTCCTTGTCACTACCTATGGTTTATATAGGTATGGTTTATATAGATCTACTTACTCTTGCGGTTTTATTCTCTTGCTGATGAACCATGAATCTGGAGTTGTAACATCCTTTGATCATGAGTGTGCTGGCAGTCCCTGTAAGTACCAACCCTTGAATTTGATTTCTACACTTTGATAGAGTTCCTACATTTAGAGACTGATCCTCTGATCATGCCCTTATCTATATTGTACTTTGGTCCTTTTATGACCCATTTATATACTGTACCACTTTCTGAGGAAAGTTCTTTGTCCTGAGAGAAGCTTTGTTTAGTACCTTGGAAGCGGCCTTTATTACCTCCAGTATTTGGTTTAGTATCTTAGAAGCAGCCTTTATTACCTTTAGTCTGGAACCTTTAACATCACTATCCTCATTGTGAGACATTTGCTGTAAATTTTACATATTGATTTTAGGTAAATTTATTTTAAGTGTAATCCACCCTTTAGTTTTTGTCATCGCTCACTAACATATGTTTTTATCACTATAATTATACAGATGCTCCCTTTAAGCGGAAAGCATCGCCACATTGTATACATTCTTATATGTGTATACATACCTTGTAGATACAATGCCAGCTTCATGTACACCTTAATAATTTCTTATCAATTTTCCGGAAGTAAACCCTCCTAGGCTTGGTAAGCTTGCACTGCCCATAGGAAACTCAATTTATACAATTTTTTCTCTTTTCTTATGCATATTTGGATAACTATTCCCGATTTGTTATAGATGCGCCTTTTCCTCCTGCACCTCTTCAATGCATTTGCGTGTGTCCTCTTCTGGGCCTTGAATAGGTCATCTTGCCACCCTTGCGATTCTATCAGCCAGGAAAAACTGTTCTGCATTTTCGTGTGCAATAATTTTTTATTGAGTTTTTAAATAAACAATCACAATTAGAACCAAACAAATCATAAACAAATCATAAACAGTACAAACAACAAAAGGTCTGTGAAACAGAGAAGGCACATGAGGCAGATGTGATATAATCGGAGTACAATACATTAGCTATCCAACTGACCATAAAAAAACTGTTCCCAGCACAGATAGCAACCTTTAAGTCCAGTGCACCTGGCTACCCACACAAAGGCTACCGTCCAGGCGTTCACCCCCCCCTCAAACCTCAAAACATCATAGGGTCCCAGGGCAAGAGGGCGGGCGATGCAACAATAGCTGCTGAGAAGTATAGCCTTGTCAAGGCCAGACCACAAAGAAAAGGGGCTAAAAAGGATAGGGAAGAGAAGAGGTAGAGGGAGAAGAAGAAGAAGAAGAAGAGAAGCAAAGGAAAGAAGTAAGAGAGGTACAGGTCCAAGAGTGGGCAAGTTCAGTGCTAGTCGACTATGCTGAGTGGGCTCAGGTGAGCTCAGACTACAAAGAAACTGATAGATATTGGATCCAGGGTCCCCATGTTTTGTGAAATTGAGGGCGCTTATCCAGAAGGGTGGCAGAGAGGCGTTCGTTAAGCATGATCCAGGTTAACTTGTGTTTAACGAGATCAAATGGAATGGTTGGGGACCTCCATGACCTGGCTACTGCCAATCTGGCTGCCGTAAAGATAAATGCCACCAATTTCCTGGCCCTGCGGGGCACCTGTACCGAGGAGTGTCCAAGCAGAGCCTGTTGGGGGGATTTGGTCAAGTTAACTTATGTGAGTGAATAGATAAAGTTATAAACCCTGATCCAGAATCTCTTTACCTTGGGGCAGGTCCACCATGTATGTAGAACCGTACCCCGCAAACCACATCCATGAAAAACATGTCGCCGGAGCCCCCTGAACATACGCAGCTATTCTCGTTGGCACCATATACAATCGCATTAAGACCTTAAAATTGACCTCTATCAATGAAGTATTTATATATGACTTAGAGGCATTCTGGGCCATCTGGAACCAGTCTTCAAGTTCATAAGTGGAATAAAGGTCCTGTTCCCATTTCTGCATATAGGACAGTTTGATGGAGGAGGAGGTGAGAATACCATATATATTGGAGATGTGCCCAGTGTGCTTATCATAGGACCTGCAAAGGTATTCCATCGGAGTGGATGTAGTAAGATCAGAAATTGACTGTAGAGAACGTAAATAGTGTGTAAGCGGTAAAATTCAGAATTAGGGAGCTGATGTTTCTCCTGTAAGCAAGCCTTAGACATAATACCCTTATTATCACAGCAATCTGTAATGCGGAAAAGACCTTTATTGGTCCACCAGGCAAAGGCGTGGGATTGGAGACCAAGGGCGAAATCAGGATTGCCTGTTATCAGAGCCAGAGGGGTGTGGGGAGATGTGAATCCGTGGGTTTTCAGTAACCTATCCCATAGGCCCAATGAAAAGGAGATAGTGGGACAAAGCATAGGTGGCCTATCCTTCTGTTTCAGCCACATCAGATGGCTAATGGGCTTGGAGGGGTGTTGTGCTGATTCGATATGCGTCCAGCTAGACCAATGGGAGGAATGAAAATCAATCAATTGGGACAGTTGCGATGCATATAAATATTTCACCAAATCTGGCGCACCCAAGCCACCTTTAATCCTAGGTGTGAACAACCTGCACCTGTTTACCCCTGGTCCCCGTTTATCCCATACAAAACATAAGAATGTGGCTTGAAAAGCCTGTAGATCAATCTAGGCAACAAATTCATTTTTAGCGTGTACAGTCTGCCAACCATGAAGGAGGATTCTTTTCCCATCGCTGGGGGTCCTGTTGCATTAATCTAAATAGGGGAGGATAGTTGGCCTGGTACAGTGCATCTATAATGGGCGTCAAATGAATACCTAAATAAGGAAGAGCCTTACATTGACATTTAAAGGGGAAGTTGCTCCGTAATTGGCTTAAGGTGGCATCATCCATATTCAGGTTTAGCGCTTTCGATTTGGAGTGGTTGACCGAGAGGCCCGAAATAAGTGTAAATTGCTGTAAAAAACGGTAAAGACACGGCAAAGACATAGCGGGGGAAGATATCAGCAGGAGTATGTCGTCAGCAAACATAGCACGTTTATGTTCAACCCCCTCCACAGTGTATACCCTTAACGTCCGTTTGTAATCTAAGTTTGATGGCCAGGGGCTTAAGAGCCAATATAAACAATAAATGGGAGAGGGGACATCCCTGCCTCGTGCCCCTCAGAATGTCCAGCAGAGAAGATATATATCCTTTAATAACCACCCTAGCAGAGGGTGCCGTGTAGAGGGCCCTCAGGATCACCAGGAAATGTGACCCAAAGCCGTATTTCTGTAGTATGAGAAACATATAGTCCCATGAAAGGGAGTCAAAGGCCTTATAGAGTAGTGATGGACGAACATCGGCCGGGGCGGTTCGCAAACGTCAGCAGCAAATTTTCTCAAAAGTCCGCGAACCGCAACCCGGTTCGTGGCTGGCCCCATTGACTTTAATGGGAGGCGAACTTTAAAAACCTTTAGGTCATATTTGCAGCCACAAAAGACGTACTAGCTGTGCACAAATAGTCCCAGCACATGGATAATGTCATAACAGAAGTATTGCAATTGGAAAAGTTGCTCTAATTTTTTTATTTTTTTTTACAGCAAAAAAGTAAATACATTGTCTAATACATATAGGGTCCATTCACACATCTGTAAAATGGGTCCACATCCATTCCACAATTTGGCGGAACCTTTACAGACCCATTGATTTTCAATTCCAGTGTGAAAAATTAGGCATTCACAGGATAAAGAAGTAAGTGTGGGCCATTCCAGGCCCCAAAAATTAGCCCACATGCGGTCACCTGACAGCTAAGAACGTAGTATTCTGTGGCTGAAGGTACATTAGGCATTCACAGGATACAGAAGTAAATGTCGACCAGTATTGGCCGCAAAAATTAGCCCACATGGGTTTACCTGACAGCTAAGAATGTTGTATTCTGTGGCTGAAGGTACATTAGGCATTCACAGGATACAGAAGTAAGTGTCGGCCAGTATTGGCCCCAAAAATTAGCCCACAGGGGTTTACCTGACAGCTAAGAATGTTGTATTCTGTGGCTGAAGGTACATTAGGCATTCACAGGATACAGAAGTAAGTGTCGGCCAGTATTGGCCCCAAAAATTAGCCCACATGGGTTTACCTGACAGCTAAGAATGTTGTATTCTGTGGCTGAAGGTACATTAGGCATTCACAGGATACAGAAGTAAGTGTCGGCCAGTATTGGCCCCAAAAATTAGCCCACATGGGTTTACCTGACAGCTAAGAATGTTGTATTCTGTGGCTGAAGGTACATTAGGCATTCACAGGATACAGAAGTAAGTGTCGGCCAGTATAGGCCCCAAAAATTAGCCCACATGGCTTTACTTGACAGCTAAGAACGTAGTATTCTGTGGCTTAAGGTTCATTAGGCATTCACAGGATACAGAAGTAAGTGTCTGCCTGTATAGGCCCCAAAAATTAGCCCACATGGGTTTACCTGACAGCTAAGAACGTAGTATTCTGTGGCTTAAGGTTCATTAGGCATTCACAGGATACTGAAGTAAGTGTCAGACTGTATAGGCCCCAAAAATGAGCCCACATGGGTTTAACTGACAGCTAAGAACGTAGTATTCTGTGGCTTAAGGTTCATTAGGCATTCACAGGATACAGAAGTAAGTGTCAGCCTGTATAGGCCCCAAAAATTAGGCTACATGGGTTTAACTGACAGCTAAGAAAGTTGTATTCTGTGGCTGGAGGTACATTAGGCATTCACAGAAAAAATAATTGTCGGCCCTGAAAGGCCCCAAAAACTTGCCATTCAATGGACATGAAATGCCTTTTATGCCGCTGTATGTAGCGAAGCCAAGGACCAGGAATTGTTGTGGGTGGATGGCGGTCTGGTGGATATTTGTGGCCTGGCATGAGGAATTTCAATGAAACATGGTCTACTGGTCACATGTGTTGAATTCCTCAGAGATCCATGCCTCATTCATTTTTATAAATATGAGGTAGTCTACACTGTCATGAGCTAGGCGAGTGCGCTTATCAGTCACGATCCCCCCTGCTGCACTGAACGTGCTTTCGGACAGGACATTGGACAGGGGGCAAGCCAACATTTCCATTGCAAATTGTGCAAGCTCTGGCCAGAGGTCAAACCTGCCCACCCAGTAGTCCAGGGGTTCATCACTCCTCAGAGTGTCCACATCAGCTGTTAACCCAATGTAGTCGGACACCTGTCGGTCTAGGCGTTCCCTTATGCTGGATCCGGAGTACAGCTGTCGATGGGTCGGCTGAAAGAAGGATCTCATATCTGAAGTCACCAAGACATCTTCAAACCACGCTCTTCTTGCAGGCGCTGTTGGATTGCTACCCGCAACTGTCTCTCTGTGAGTGGAAATTCCTCTGCCAGCGCACGGAAAAGTAGAATGCAGCATTTCCCGCAGCAAGGCCTGGAAGTGCTGCATTCTGACCGCCCTCTGTGATTGTGGTAACATTTCCACCAATTTTTGTTTGTACTGGGGGCCTAAGTACGTTGCCACCCCGCACTGGTCCTTGGCCTTTATGCTTTTTATACGGGGTCCCCCTTAAAACACTGGAGCATGAAGGCCCCCATTCGCACTAAACTGGAAGCGGTGTAGTGGCCTGCTTCCAGCTCATCCTCCAGGATAATGTCATCCTTGTTCTCCTCCCCCCATCCACAGATAACACCAGGGATCACAGAAAGGTTTAAAGCATGCTCTTCTTGCTCCTCCTCATCCCCCCCAGCACCATCCTCCTCTGACTCCTCTTCAGACTCCTGCTGTTGACTTGTCTCAGCTGGAGTAGCACCCACTGGGAATTCATCCAACATTGCGACTTCCTGATCTTCCTGCTCCTGCTCCTCGACGACTTGATCAATGATACGACGCAATGCACTCTCCAGAAAGAAGGCGTAAGGTACGATGTCACTTATGGCGCCCTGGCCATGACTGACCACTTTTGTGATCTCATCGAATGGCCGCAGAAGTCTGCATGCGTCCCGCATGAGCAGCCACTGGCGAGGTGATAAAAACCCAAGCTCCCCAGAACCTGTCCTGCCGCAGAGTTCATACAGGTAGTTGTTAACTGCATGTTTCTGCTGGAGCAGCCTATCAAGCATATGTCACATTGAGTTCCATCGCGTTGGGCAGTCACAAATAAGACACCTGACGGGCAGGTTGTGTCGCCGCTGAATGTAAGCAAGGTGAGCCATGGCTGTGTAAGATCTTCTGAAATGGCCCAAGATTTTCCTGGCCTGCCGCAAGACGTCCTGGACCCCAGTGTATTTGGCAACTAATCGCTGCACCACCAAGTTCAGGATGTGTGCCATGCATGGCATGTGTGTTATTTTGCCCTGTTTCAGCGTGCTCAGCAGATTGGCACCATTGTCGCACACCACTTTACCAACTGTCAAATTCAGCAGTGTCAGCCACTTATCTGCCTGTGAACGCAAAGCTGAAAGGAGTGCAGGACCAGTGTGGCTCTTGGCTTCCAGGCACAACAGACGCAGCACAGCATGGCAACGTCTCACCTGGCATGTGGAATAGGTTCTGGGGTTCTTGGGCAGCGCAGCGGAAGAGACGGTAGCAGCGGAAAAGGAGGAGTCAGCCGAGGAGGAGAGGGAGGATTTAGGAGGAGGAGGAGAAGAAGAAGAGGCAGGCCTGCATGCAATCCGTGGTGGTACAACCAAATCTACACGGTTGCCACGGGTTACATGCAGCCTGGAGTGTGGCTTTGTGGGTTCTGATGGTGTTGCTCCCACTGGGCTCAGTGATGGGAGTTCAGGGGCCTTCTTAAGGCGGTCGTCCCTAGGTGAGTGTTGGGCTTACCGTGACTTATGCGTTGACTGCAAAGGCTGCAGATGGCAACACTGTAGTAAGAAATGGACACATTAAAAAAAGCCCACACTGCAGAGCCATGTTCCGGCGTCCTGGGAGCGCCAGATGTGACTGTACATGATTGATGGCTCGCTCCTGATACATTTGCAGTCTGCTTTGTACCTCTTGTGCAATGCAAGTTCTGCCTGCCTCTCCTCCCTATCTGCCGGTCTGTCTCTCCCTCTGAACTCCCCTCCTCTTCCTCTCTTGTGGGCACCCATGTGATGTCCATAGACACGTCATCATCCACGTCTCCTTCCCCACCACTAACAATCGAGATCTCAGAGTAGGCAGCAACAGCGGGGACTTACCTCCTTGGGCTGATCTGGGTACTGTCGTCAGACTGCTGAGTGGCAGCTGTTGCTACCTCCTCTTCCTGATCCGATGCCAACAATGACTGCGCATCGCAAATGTCTTGTGATGGATCGTAAAATAATTCCAGAGACTCAAGCGGAGGGTATGTGGTGGTGTTTGTGGTGGTGTGTTTGGGGGTGCACACAGCAGAGAGTGAAGAGGGTGCAGATAGAGAGGATGAGGAGGGTGCAGAAGAGGAAGGCAGAGTGAGCCACTCAACCAAGTCTGGTGCGTCCTTTGACGTAATTGAACGTGCCTTCTGAAACGTCACAATTTGGCTCCGGCCTACTGCTCCTGCCCTACCCCTACCACCCCTACGTAAGTGTCTGACTCTTCCTCTGCCTGTCATGTTTTTAAATTGCCCTGTGACAAAAGTCTTTAGAGAATCGCAGTATATCTGGAAAAAGGTATATAACACCCCGCTTCAATCTGTGGTATTGGGGGGCCACAGGTTTATCACACCAGTTCTACAAATAATTGGCCAGTAACTGTTGTCACTGTGTGTAGCACAGTTAACACAGCAAAAGAGGCCAAATTTTTGCAGGACTAAAATACAATCTTAGAAAAGTATACTGTTAAATAACACCCCACTTCAATATGTGATATTGGGGGGCCACAGTTTTATCACACCAGTTCTACAAATAATTGGCCAGTAACTGTTGTCACTGTGTGTAGCACAGTTAACACAGCAAAAGAGGCCACATTTTGCAGGACTAAAATACACTCTTAAAAAAGCATAATGTTAAATAACACCCCACTTCAATATGTGGTATTGGGGGGCCACTGGTCTATCACACCAGTTGTTTAAAAATTGGCCCGTGAGTTTGGCACTGTGTGTATCAGACTTAACACAGCAAAAGAGGTAATATTGTTGCAGGACACAAATACACTTGTAAAAGTATACTCAGATAACACCCCACTTCAATATGTGGTATTGGGGGGCCACTGGTCTATCACACCAGTTGTTCAAAAAAGTGGCCAGGGAGTTTGGCACTGTGTGTATCAGAGTTAACACAGCAAAAGAGGCAATATTGTTGCAGGACACAAATACACTTGTAAAAGTATACTCAGATAACACCCCACTTCAATATGTGGTATTGGGGGGTCACTGGTCTATCACACCAGTTATAATACATTAAAAGTGCTTTTGTCACTGTTTGTAGTATTGCTGCAGCAACGCTCACTCACCACACCTGTCACAATGCTGCCCAGTGCACAATACGAATCCACTATAATATGCTTTCTACAAAGTATATTATACCGTGGATTACCCCCCCCCCCCCCTATATAGTGCACTGTACACCAATACCAAAAAAATTGCAGCCCTTAAACCCTTTAAATGACTTTTGTGGACATTAACAGAGCGATTTGTGTCACTGCTGCCGATCTCTAACTGCCCCTAAAGCACAAACTTGATACCTGTCCCTAAACTCAAAAGAGACTGTAGTAGACCTATACCGAAATACCAGCCCTTTAAATGACTATTTCAGACATTAACAGAGCGATTTGTGTCACTGCTGCCGATCTCTAACTGCCCCTAAAGCACAGACTTGATACCTGTCCCTAAACTCAAAAGAGACTGTAGTAGACCTATACCGAAATACCAGCCCTGAAAAGGACTTTTGTGGATCTTAACAGAGCTATTTGTGTCTGGCAATCTCTCCCTCATGAACACAGCAGACCTTTCCCTACGCTGACAAAAAGCAGAATGTGAAATGGCCGCCTGCTCTGGTCTATTTATAAGGTAAGGGGCATGTCCATGTGCTGAAATGTTTCAATTGGCTGTCCCGTTCCACCTGACGGCTGTGTCATGGGTCAAAGTTCTCCCCAATGTAAACTAATATGGCCGCCGCGAACAACGCCATGTGTTCGAAAAATTGACGGGTAGCGAACAAGCAGAATTTTCCCCATTTGGAAGCACAATCAGGGAACTGCAGGCTTATAAGGTCGGGGGTTTAATTTGCATGCCAAGACCGTGGAGGGTTTGTCTCCCAGGGTGTAGAAGCGATGGCTGCACCAGCGGAGATATTTTTCCACCTTAGTGGTAAGGGTAAGATTTAATGCCAGCCGTGCAGTGTCTATTTTGTGCCTAAGGTCCCTGAGGGTATTCTGTTTTTGTTCCAGGTGAAGCACTCGCAGAGCCTCCTCCTTTTCCATCGTCTGCAAGTGGATGCATTTGGATCTAGCTGCCAGTTGAATTAGTCTACCCCTTATTGTAGCCTTGTGGGCCGCCAAATTAACACTTGGATTAGTATTGCTGGGGAAGTTGTCCTGAAAATATTGGCAAATAGCGGTCTCTATTTCTGAGAAGATAGTGGGATCATTCATTCAGTAAGGAGATCCCTCCAACGTGAGGATAAAAAGAATGGGGGAGAGGGGACAGCCTTGTCTGGTGCCGTTGCTAATGGAGAAGGCGTCCGACAGGTGACCGTTGACCTTGATTTTGGCTGAGGGTTTCGAGTACAGGGACATGATGAAATTAAACATCCTGTCTGATAGGCCTAGGTGTCTCAGGACAACAGCCATATAGGTCCAGTCAAGCCTGTCGAACGCCTTCTCAGCATCCAGGGACAACATGAATCCTTCCAATTCGGAGGAAGAGATCCCATTGTGTACGTTAATGGCCTTAATAGTGTTGTCTCTTGCCTCTCGACCTGGGACACCTGCGTTTCGTCATCATCGGAGACGTGCTGCGATGGTCCTTCCATGTACTCATCTTGAGAAATAAGTGGTTGGGCATTGCTGCACTCAATCTCTTCCACTTCTGGGGCAGGGCTGGGTGGATGGCCCTGGGAAACCCTGCTGACAGAGTCATCAAAAAGAAGAGGAGACTGCTGACTGCATGACTTGGGGCTCAGACTGCTTGCCTGATTTGCAAGGGGGTGAGGTGAAAGACGGTTGGACATCGGCTGCAGGTGCCAACTCTGACCTTTCTGCAGTAGACTGGGTGGGAGACAATGTGAAGGAACTAGAGGCACTGTCAGCAGCAAACCAATCTACTATCGCCTCTACTTGTTCTGGCCTCAACACTTAGAGGCGCATGATGCCCTACCAAATACTGCTGCAGGTTCTTTCGCCTACTCACACTTTAGGAAGGTGTTTCACTTGTGCGTGTAGCTGGCACAGATCGACCACGTCCTCTCCTTGCAACAGGAGCTCTACCAGCAGCACCACGACCCAGGCCACGGCCCCTATTTGACGGTCTCCTCATATTTCTGTAATTTATGATCTTGCCCTAGAAAGGTGTTTATTGAATAGCGGAACAAAACAACAACAGTATCGCACGGGTGTATCTCACAGTCAAATATGCAAACTATGCCGCAATTTAATTTTTTTTACCCCAAAAGGGTGTTTATTAAATAGCGGAATAGAAAAACAGTATACAAATACAACGGGTGTATCTCACAGTCAAATAGGCAAAGTATGCCGCAATTTAATTTTTTTCACCCCAAAAGGGTGTATATTGAATAGCGGAATAGAAAAAAGGATATAAAACGGTGTATCTCACGTACAAACACAGACTAGGCCCCGGTTACAATTTTTTGTACCCTAAAGGGAGGATGAGGAAGAAGAGTAGGAGGAGTTCAGAACAGGAGGCAAACTGAAGCGCCCTGCAATCCTTGGCGGTGGAAGGAGATGCGCCAAACAAATTTAAAAAGTGAATCTCACATGTACCGATACAGACTATGCAGTAATTTAATTTTTTTCACCCCAAAAGGGTGTATATTGAATAGCGGAATAGAAAAAAGGATATAAAACGGTGTATATCACACGTACAAACACAGACTAGGCCCCGATTACAATTTTTTGTACCCTAAAGGGAGGATGAGGATGAGGAAGAGGATTAGGAGGAGTTCAGAACAGGAGGCAAACTGAAGCGCCCTGCAATCCTCGGCGGTGGAAGGAGATGCGCCAAACAAATTTAAAAGGTGTATCTCACACGTACCGATACAGACTATGCCGCAATTTAATTTTTTTTTACCCCAAAGGGTGTCGATTGAATAGCGGAATAGAAAATATGATATAAAAAGGTGTATCTCACACGTACAAACCCAGACTAGACCCCGATTACAATTTTTTGTACCCTAAAGGCAGGATGAGGAGTAGGAGGAGTTCGGAACAGGAGGCAAACTGAAGCACCCTGCAATCCTCGGTGGTAGAAGATGCTCCCCAAAAATTTGGAAAGTGTATCTCACACGTACCGATACAGACTATGCCGCAATTTACTTTTTTTTTACCCCAAAGGGTGTAGATTGAATAGCGGAATAGAAAATATGATATAAAGAGGTGTATCTCACACGTACAGACCCAGACTAGGCCCCGATTACAATTTTTTGTACCCTAAAGGCAGGATGAGGAGTAGGAGGTGTTCGGAACAGGAGGAAAACTGAAGCACCCTGCAATACTCGGCGGTGGAAGATGCGCCCCAAAAATTTGGAAGGTGTATCTCACACATACCAATACAGACTATGCCGCAATTTAATTCTTTTTACCCCAAAGGGTGTAGATTGAATAGCGGAATAGAAAATATGATATAAAAAGGTGTATCTCACACGTACAAACCCAGACTAGGCCCGATTACAATTTTTTGTACCCTAAAGGCAGGATGAGGATGAGGAGTAGGAGGAGATCGGAACAGGCAGGAGGCAAACTGAAGCACCCTGCAATCCTCGGCGGTGTAAGATGCGCCCAAAAAATTGGAAAGGTGTATCTCACACGTACCGATACAGACTATGCCGCAATTTAATTCTTTTTACCCCAAAGGGTGTAGATTGAATAGCGGAATAGAAAATATGATATCAAAAGGTGTATCTCACACGTACAGACCCAGACTAGGCCCCGATTACAATTTTGTTGTACCCTAAAGGCAGGATGAGGAGTAGGAGGAGTTCGGAACAGGAGGCAAACTGAAGCACCCTGCAATCCTCGGCGGTGGAAGATGCGCCCCAAAAATTTGGAAGGTGTATCTCACACGTACCGATACAGACTATGCCGCAATTTAATTATTTTTACCCCAAAGGGTGTAGATTGAATAGCGGAATAGAAAATATGATATCAAAAGGTGTATCTCACACGTACAGACCCAGACTAGGCCCCGATTACAATTTTTTGTACCCTAAAGGCAGGATGAGGAGTAGGAGGAGTTCGGAACAGGAGGAAAACTGAAGCACCCTGCAATCCTCGGTGGTGGAAGATGTGCTCCAAAAATTTGGAAGGTGTATCTCACACGTACCGATACAGACTATGCCGCAATTTAATTCTTTTTACCCCAAAAGGGTGTAGATTGAATAGCGGAATAGAAAATATGATATAAAATTG
Source organism: Pelophylax lessonae (assembly GCF_965119305.1). Taxonomy (NCBI): domain Eukaryota; kingdom Metazoa; phylum Chordata; class Amphibia; order Anura; family Ranidae; genus Pelophylax; species Pelophylax lessonae. The sequence goes on along the minus strand of NC_138771.1, from coordinate 118,394,093 downwards.
GTGATTTTTCAATAGCACATGTGAACATAGCAGTGTCTTATGTTTTATGTCACGGTCAGCTCTGCAGCAGGCTATGAAGGGAAAAAAAAAAATTCCCCTTTAACTTTGTAATTTTTAAATAGCAGATTAGTACAGACTATGCCACAATTTAATTTTTTTTAACCCAAAAGGGTGTATATTGAAAAAAGTATATAAAATAGAAAACCACTCAATAGCACATGTGAACACAACAGTGTCTTATGTCAAGGTCAGCTCAGCAGCAAGCAGGCTATGAAGGGGAAAAAAAAAAATTCCCCTTTAACTTAATTTTTAAATAGCAGATTAGAACAGCAATCTGTAGTAAAATATAGCTGAAAGCTGCACACAACAGACTGATAAAAATAGATTTTTTTCTCCCTCCTCCTCCTCCTCCTCAGTGGGGGCAAAAAGATTGTTCACTGCACCACCCCCCACACAGCAAAATTGATGTAGACTGTCCCTGCCTAATCTCTCCAGCCTGTCCCTAAAATGCTCAAAAAGATCGTTCACTGCACCACCCCCCACACAGCAAAATCGATGTAGACTGTCCCTGCCTAATCTCTCCAGCCTGTCCCTAAAATGCTCAAATAACTTTCCCTGCCTACACACCGACCTGTCCCTGCATTCTTTTCGGGCACAATTTTTCACTGTCTGTCCCTAATCAGCAGCCAGCACGTATGATGTGTGCTCTCTCCCTAAACTACAGCAGAATGACGCACCGCGCTGGGTCTCTCGAACTTATAAAGACATGGGTCACATGCTTCAGATGGCCAATCACAGCTACTAATACATTAGTAGGCATGGCTGGGATGGCTTAAGGCACACCAGTTAAACGCTTGTTGATTGGCTGTTGAAAGCCCGCCATTAAAAGCGTGCCATTACATACAAAACAGGAAATAAAATTACCGAACACGGATTTTAAACCCGAACATACAGTAAAGTTTTCGGGTTTGTGTCCGGGTAGCAAAAATCCAATTATTCGGTACGAACCCGAATAATACAGTCCGTGTTCGCTCAACACTAATTTTAAACAGCATTTTTTTATTTGAATTTTTATATTTTGTATCAATATAAAGGCGTTTTTTTCATAATTGTTTGTGTAATAGTAGTATACAAAATACAAACTTTTTTGTATTTTTAGTATAAATAATAGGGCAAGCAGCACTTCTTTACCCAGGCTTATGGGCGTCTATTATATGTGTATTGATTTTTTATTTTTTGTTTGTATTTTGTGAATAATTGTAATTCATTGCTCAGTGTAAATGGGGTCTCCTGAAGAAGCCATTTTTTGGCAAAACACGTAGAGATCAATACCAGAAACCTACTGGTTATTCCTGTATTTGGCCCTAACAAATTGAGGGATATTTGGCAATTGTATCTATCTTTATATGTCATATACTCGCAAATGGGCTAAGTTATTACAGGTTTCAGTATACTTATACCTCTGCTTATACCCACATGGGGGATATAGTATACACTGTCTGATAAATATTGGACATGTTTTTATATAAATTTAAGTGAATTGATATTGTTAATAAACGTTTGTGTTTTTATACTTTGGAGTACACACTTCCTTCTTTCGGGGTTATCAGTTGCAACCACGAAAAAAGTTCTTTATTTTTGATTTTTCTTTCCAACTGTAATAAATTGTGCCCTGAAGAGGACAGGGAGCCACAATTTGAGGTTAGAAGAAAGCAGGTTTAATCTTAGATTGGAGAAAGGCTTTTTTTTTTTTTTTTTTTTACTGTTAGAGCAATTAAAATGTGCTTCCCTTAGGAAGTGGTATTAGCTGATAGTGTGGACAACTTCAAAAAGCTTTCAGATGTGTTTTTCAGGAAGCAGAATATACAGTGCTATAGGATTTTTTAGAGAATTAAAAAACACAAGCTCACATGCACACACGCACACACGCACGCACGCACGCATTGGACTGAATGGACCTGTATCTTTTTTTCAATCTTATAAACTCTGTAGCCATGTAACTCAGTCTGCAAAAATTCTGTATGTTGTCAGCCTACAACAGAACTTAGGAGTTCAGTGTATTCCTGACAGATTGCAAAGGTATCTACAAAAAATGAGTAAAACAAAAAATAAACGAATGCACACCCAAATCACGAAATCAGCGAATAAAGGGTTAATTTTATAAATACGGGTGCTGGAAACATATTTTGGGCATCCTCAGAAAAGACCCAAGAATAATAATCTATAAGTAAATAATAGGCAGGACTCCAAACAGCTAACGTTTTGCTTTTCACATATTTATGAAAGAAAGCAACATATACAGACAAAACCGTAAACCAGAGTACATGCACAAGATCTCCCCACAGTTCTTCCATCTAGACAAAGGAAAACTCTCAGCTACAAGCAACATATGCATGCTCATTAGAACAAGGAGGACATCCAGGCTAAAAGTACAGCAATTAACAAACCTGAGGTTGATCTCCTTTGAGAAAGGGGTTTTTACTCTGAAACATTGTGATTCCCACATCCACATGTCAGCTGAAGGTTTTTTCCTGGTATCATTCTGTATTGATGTTTGATAACTGCAGTACTATTAGCCTTGATCTCTTCACTGTTTTTGAAATTGCGTATGTTGCTGTAGCTGGGAGTTTGACAAATTACATTTATTTTCTTATATGTAAAATTCCGTTTTGGACTTAAAGCGGTTGTAAAAAAAAAATGAATCCTTTTCCTTTAAAGCATGATAAACAGCATAGTGCTTCTGCAGTGTAATTTGTCCCATTCTGTGCTGTAAAATACCTGGTTGATCCTGCCTGTTACTGTGTTCCCCCCTAGGTGTGCTGACCATGGCTGCCGAACCATGATACCGTGGTCAGTTTACATGCTTCCGTCATCCTGCTGTGTTCAGAGTCTTTCCCTCTCCCCCTCCCTCCATGCCTGTCAGTTCCTAGTGTGTGTGTGTGTTTGTGTGTGTGTGTGAGCCAATCTCCTCCCTGCCCCCCCCTCCCCTCCACTTCTGCCACTATTTTGTGTGGCTGTAAGTCACTGAGCACAATTACTGGTATCCCCTCTGTCATAGCAAGCTATACAGTACAGCGTGTGTGTGTTTTTTAAATTATGAAGCTACATACCTTATTTTGCAGCACCACTGTGGGGTCAGGTGACCTCCTGGCTGATGTCAGACAGGAATCTCAGCCCCTCCAGCTGTAACCCTTAGATCGGGGAAGGAGAACGGTGGGAGGTCACGTGACCGCACAGCGGCGCTGTGAAATAAGGTATGTAGCTTCATAATTAAAAAAATGAAAACACACACACTACATTGCATAGTTTGCTTGAGTGGATACCAGTAGTTGCCAGTGACTTTACAACCACTATAATACCCCAATATAGTGTTTCTGACACAGACTTGCAGTAGTCTGCAGTTCAAGATCACTTATTATGCCACTGACACATATCAGAGTGATTGGAACAACCTATACTCTTCTGGGGATGAAAACACAGGCATAGTCCTTAAAGTGGTTGTAAAGCCTGACATGACATTTTAACAAAGCATATCCCTTCTATAGTATGGACTTCTCAATTAAGAGTAATGAGTGTCTTTTCTGTCTGCTGCTCTGTTCCTCTGCCTTCAGCATTTATCCCTTCTGACAAGTTTTTCTGACTCCAAGGGAAAAAAAGATGAAATGGGAGGGAGCTCCAGCGGATTGACAACCTCAGCTCTGTTCCTGTGTGTTGTGTGTGGAAAGGGGGGGTATCTCTTTCTCCAATCAGCTCTCAGAGCTCTCCCCACTGAGCTCTGCAGAGCGTAACTTCTCTCTGCTCCCTTTTTTTCTGACAGCTTGGACAAGCTTAATAAATCTTGAACTTCGATCAGTTGTAGAGAAGAGAAGACTGCAGATAAACAGATACAACTGTCTCATCTCTGTGTATCAACTGGGGTATATGTAAGGGTTTATAACCACTTTAAAGCCTCTTTTGTAGGCAAGATGAGTAAATAGACAACCAGATCAACCAGATCTGATGGATTCTGCTGTTATGCCACTAGTAAATACCATGGCCTTGTTTTCTTTAGTGCTCTTTATTAACAATTTTTATTATTATTATAATTTTTTATGTTTGCATGCCTTGCCTACTTGCTGCCTGTCCTACTAAATATTTACAAATTTCCTATGGAGTTAACTACCACATTATGATTCACGGATGGGGTAATCTCACTGTCAATCAATTATATGGGATTTCCAATCCCTCTTGATTTTCTTTTTCAGTATCTCTAAATTTAGGTCTGGAAATTAGGTAACTGAGCACACTGACCAAAAATCACCCATGTACCAGCTCACTTTGGGACGGGGGATTTAGTTAGAAAAACAGATTGCAGCAGTGGATTTAGCAGGTCACCTACAACATAGGTTTAATGCATACAGTATAATCTATAGGTTTATTTCATTGATTTCAAAAAGCTTTGCTCAATTACATTGATTTTGTGTGTGTAGGTTAACTGTACATATAGTTACATAGTCAGACTGAAAAAAGGCCCCCTGGTTCAACCAATAGAAAAAAACAAACAAATAGAAAACCTCCATGTGCACAATTCTATACCTACTGTTGATCCAGAGGAAGGCAAAAAACAAACAATAAAGCATGATCAAATTTGCTCCAGTGGGGGGGGGGGGGGGGGATTCCTTTCTGACCTCCCAGGAGGCAGTCAGATATTCCCTGGATCAACTGTCCTTATACCTATAAGGCCATTTGTTCATGGATGTAGTCATTTACTAATGTTTATACTCAGAATCTTGTTGACAAAAAGATCCTGAGTAAAATGCTCTGTAAAGCCCTTGCATAGATGCACGTAAAGGTGTGCAAATGTGCCTATGCATTATACACATGAAAAATTCTTCTTCATTGGCAGTGTTGCAGTATACGTGTGTATAAGTACGTATAAATGTAGAAAGACATGGAAACACATGTAAGTGCATAAATAACTGCACTCAAATGTAAAATATTCTACTTTGTTTTACAACTTGGTACGTTTTACTACCATACTGATCTTTATGCAGCTGTGTGCATTCTTCTATAGACAACAGTGCAACCATGTTCAGGTCAGTAAAAAGTTTTTATTCCTGTGTGCAAGATGCCTAAATGTTAGTATCCACTTATATTTCCTGAGTTTAGGAATGCATTCAGCTCTTTTTTAAGCCATCTATTGAGCTTGTCAATCATAACTAGTTCTTGAGAGAGTCTATTTCACATTTCAATAGCTCTTACTGTGAAGAAGCCTTTCCATATGTGGAGGTTACGCATCACTTTTCCTCCTCCCCTTTGCCCCCTTGTCTTCTGTAATGATTTGAAAGTGAATAACTCAACACCACATTCACTGTATAGACCACTTATGTATTTTTACATGTTTATCATACCCCCCACCTTAATCACCTCTTCTCAAGAGAGAATACATTCAATTCCTCTAATCCAGGGGTCTTCAAACCATGGCCCTCCAGTTGTTCAGGAACTACAATTCCCATCATGCCTAGTTGTGTCTGTAAATGTCAGAGCTTTATAATGCCTCATGGGATGTGTAGTAGGCCATAGTTTGAGGATCCCTGCTCTAATCTATCCTCATAGCTGAGCTCCTCCGTGCCTCTTATCAGCTTGGTTGCCCTTCTCTGCACTTTCTTCAGTTCCCTGATATCTTTTTTGTGAACTGGTGCCGAAAACGGGACTACATATGAGGTATTAAGAATGATTTGTACAGGGGCAAAATGATATCTCTCTCTCTGGAGTCTATACCTCTAGTCTATAAACTGTAGAAGTATTCAGTATATGTTAGGGGAATCAGTTATGTTACAGGTCTATAAATAAATGAAATAATGAATACAGTGATGATGATGTTTGTGTTAGAGTTATGATGCATACCTACAACATTGACGAGTTCAATTCTCTAATCCAGTGCTCCCCAACCTTTTTATCGCCGCGGACTGGTCCGCGTTTGATAATTTTTCTGTGGCCCGCTGGGGGGGGGGGGGGGGCGACGACGAAGTCAATGCAGAGTGACCAGCGTGCCCCCAATCAATGCAGAGTGCCCACAGCATTGCCCCCAATCAATGCAGAGTGCCAACAGCATTGCCCCCAATCAATGCAGAGTGCCCACAGCATTGCCCCCAATAAATGCAGAGTGCCCACAGCATTGCCCCCAATAAATGCAGAGTGCCAACAGCATTGTCCCCAATAAATGCAGAGTGCCCACAGCATTGCCCCCTTTCAATGTAGAGATGCCAGTGTGCCACCTTTCAATGCAGAGCGCCAGCGTTCCCCGCGCGAGACCCGTCCATGCACTTACCTCGTTTCTCTTCGGTTCAGTCCCCGGCTTCCCGCGTCTCCTCAGTCCTCCCGCGGCGCCTCCTCTTCGGCCACTGGCATGCGGTTTGCCTTTCGGCCAATCAGGAAGCGGGAGGACCCGCTCCTTGATTGGCCAGGAGGAGGATCAGTGTGACGATAGCGAATTTTCATTCGCTATTGTCACACAATTGGCGGGCTCAGGGGTGCGCAATGCCCTGCGCCTCGGCCGCCCCTGAGTGAAATCATAAAGTTCCTCAGGCGGCCCGGGAGGCCCGGTACCGTTTGATCCACGGACCGGTACCGGTCCGCGGCCGGGGGTTGGGGAACACTGCTCTAATCGACTTCTGGGAATGCATATCAATTATTGATGTCTATTGAAAAACCCACCCATACATTTGGTTGCCATTTAGGGAAGTATATTGGAGAAAAACAAAATATCGAACAGTTAATTCCCTACATATGTCGATCCCCTAAGACCAGCCATACATGGTGTAAATTTATTTTCTGCAACCACAGGTTGTATGAAAGAAATTTGCATGATTCCTCCATCAACACAGACAGCGCTGACAGGGGAATCCCTCATTGTCTTCTACAAGACAAGTAGAAGCCGTCCCTGCGGGGAGAAGACAGTGATTATTACTAGCAGATATAGCAGCCGCTAGTAATAATAATCGTTAGAGATTCCGGCAGGCTGGTTGTACCCAAGTTGATTGATCGATCAAGTTGGTACATTCAGCCTGCCCATTAAGGGTTTGAATGAACTGGCCAGGGTTCGAACCGTGTATGGCCGGCCTTACTGTCATATTTGTGATAATGACATATGCATATCAATCTACATCAGGTGTTTATCAAATAGGTTTGTTCTGTCCTAGGGCCAATCCTGTTTAATTTATTCATAAATGATCTAGAGGAGGGGATATCGAGTAAAATCTCAGTATTTGCGGATGATACTAAACTAAGCAGGCCAATATCTTCTGGGCAGGATGTGGAAACCTTACAAGCGGACCTGAACAAAATTATGGGGTGGGCAACTACATGGCAGATGAGGTTTAATGTTGAAAAATGTAAAGTAATGCACCTGAGTGCCAGAAACCAGAAAGCAAGCTACTTACTAGGGGGGAAACTCTGCGTGAGTCTAGGATGGAAAAGGACCTGGGGGTACTGGTAGACAACAGGCTTGGCAGTGGCATGCAATGCCAAGCCGCGCCAGCAAAGCCAACAGAATACTGGGATGTATAAAAAAGGGGATTCACTCCAGAAATAAAGAGATTATTCTCCCACTCTACAAGACTCTGGTCCAGCCACATCTGGAGTATGCTGTCCAGTTCTGGGCACTGGTCCTCAGGAAGGATGTGCTGGAACTGGAGAAAGTCCAGAGAAGGGCAACAAAAATAATTAGGGGAATGGAGGACATCAGCTATGAGGAAAGACTACAAGCACTGAACTTATTCTCTCTGGAAAAGAGACGATTGAGGGGGGATATGATATCAATGTACAAATATTGTACTGGCAACCCTAGCATATGGAAAAACCTATTCAGAGAAAGGAAATACAATAAGACACGTGGCCACTCACTAAAACTAAAGGAAAGGCAATTTAACCTTAAAATACGCAGGGGGTTCTTCACTGTGAGAGCAGTAAGGATGTGGAATTTTCTTCGGCAAACAGTGGTATCAGCAGGGAGCATTGATAGTTTCAAAAAATTATTCGATGGGCACCTTAAAGACCACAACATACAGGGGTATACAATGTACGGTTAACAGCAAACACACACACACACATCATAGGTTGAACTGGATGGACTGATGTCTTTTTTCAACCTCACTAACTATGTAACTATGTACTGTAGAGCATCTACAGTGGGGGGCTATTTTTAGGCTCAAAAGCTGCACCTTGTACTTTAGGATATATAGTATGTTCCTGTCCAGGATTACCACAGTGAACCTATGTTAGCTACATTGAATATATAAATCACTGGATGTGCCCATCCTTGCTTCTCTGCAGTTACCCTAAAGAATATGCAGGTCAGTATCAAAGTACATATGCCATGTTTTACACAGCAATTTAAATTATAAAAGAAAATCAGATGTGTAAAAGTAGAAATACATTCTTTATTGATGTATCTACTGCAGATATCAAAAGAAATGTCAATCAAGCATTTTCAACATGTTTTTGTCACGGAGACCATAAATATAATTTTGATCAAAATTAGTGGTAGTTTGTAATACTTTACTAATGTGTACTACATGGTGATAAAAAACAAATTGTAACAAATAAAGGTGACCTGAATAGCATGGAAATTTAAATTTAAGTATTCAATAGTGAACTAAAAATTCTCATAGTGATGCATAAAATGGCACTCGTCTCTTTTATTAAGTTTCCGGCAAGCATCTTCCACATTCTTGGTCATTCCAGGGGGTCCACAACTGAACACACCGATTTTCTTTACCTTAAATAATAACAAAAGAAAATGTAAGATCTCAGTTTAGGGGTTAACAGGTAGAAGGTTCGTTTTGGGAGGGTTAGCTGTTAAAAAAGATGTTAAGGGTTTTGTACCTGGGGGAGCAGGAAGGTAAAAGTAAAATTAAACCTTTCCTAAAATAAAAATTCCCCCTTCTTTCTGAAAATGCCAGTTGATGGGCTGCCATGCTTATTCTCTAGCTTTATTTAGCTTAAGTTAATCAGGTTTAAATCTCTGGCTTTTTTTTTAACTTGCTGGTCTTCTGGAAAAAGTATGCTGATCAGGAAAATCAGAGTAGAGACAGAAGTCTTTATCTGCACACTTCTTTTAGGTTAGTTACTCAAAGCATTCAAGCAAGAGGGTCAGCATGACAGCCAGGGATATTGATTAACATTTTTGATTGCTATTAATAATACAAATGAACATGTTTAAGATTATATTTGATTTTAGCGATTGGGTTTACATCCACTAAAGGATCTGGGAATGTAGGAATTCTTCTTTAATGACCGTGTATACTCAACATACCTGCACATAATGGGACACTTACCTCCTGCTGTGCTCCCCTCTAGTGAACCTAACACTGATTTATCCACTGCCACTCTCTCTACCCACAGTTTTTTAGGTGCCAGAGACACTTGTTTTTGTACATTGGATGGTCACTGATGATGTAATTGTTTCATATGTATACAGGGGTTACAATATCCCTGGAAATTGACTATTCCTGACATACCAAGAATGGTATGTGGCAAGTGCTGTGCTGTGCAGTGCACGCTTTACTTCCACTTCAAAAGTTCACATATTCACTATATTACCAAATATATTGGGACACCTGCATTTACACACACATGTACTTTTATGGCATCCCAGTCTTAGTTTGTAGGGTTCAATATTGAGTTGGCCCATCCTTTGCAGCTATAACAGCTTTAATTCTTCTGGGAAGGCTGTCCGCAAGGTTTAGGAGTGTGTCTTGGGGAATGTTTGACCATTCTTTAAGAAGCACATTTGTGAGGTCAGGCACTGATGTTGGAAGGGAATGCCTGGCTCACAGTCTCCACTCTAATTCATCCCAAAGGTGTTCCATGGGGTTGAGGTCAGGACTCTGTGCAGGCCAGTCAAGTTCCTCCACCCAAAACTTGCTCATCCATGTCCTTATAGACCGCAGTCATGTTGGAATAGGAAGGGGCCATCCCCGAACTGTTCCCACAAAGTTGGGAGTATGAAATTGTCCAGAATGTCTGACACCTTAGGAATGCCCTTCACTGGAACTAAGGGGCCAAGCCTAACACCTGAAAAATAACCCCACAACATATTCCCCCCTCCACCAAAGGATTTGGGCCAGTGCACAAAGCAAGGTCCATAATTACATTAATGAGCGAGTTTGGGGTGGAGGAACTTGTCTGGCCTGCACAGCTCAGAGTCCTGTGTTTCTTGAAGAATATTCAAAACATTCTCATAGACACACTCCTAAAAATTGTGGACAGCCTTCCCAGAAGAGTTAAAGCTGCAAAGGGTGGGCCAACTCAATATTGAACCCTACGGACTAAGACTGGGATGCCAATAAAGTTCATGTGCATGTAAAGGCAGGAATACTTTTGGCAATATAGCATATTTGCTCCACAACTCTATATTAGAATATTATAAGCATCTCTAATATCTTCATTGCCTCGGATAGTATTTTACATACCTCTGGATGTACTTCTTGTAAGGAATTCAAAAAGCCCACAAATGGTGGTCTTCCAAAGTGTGTGATAGATCGCAGTCCAGTTAGCAAACTCTGGCACTGATTTTTCTGAAAGTGTCTTTCGCAAATATACTACAATAAAAAAAGTTAAGATTGATCAGAATGTAGGTTATCTAATATATATAGATAGATAGTTAGACACACACATTTTTTTGGGGACATCAGCAGTCATATATTTTGCTCCACTTTCCTACAAAACACAGAAATTCAACCTGAGCTTATAAAATCTATCTTTTACTAATTTGACATACGCATATCTAATCAACTGTTTCAAAAAAATGGCTGTCATAAATGTTGTGCAGCTAAATTTCAAATATTTGCACAATACAGATATCTTACTGCTTCAGAAATAGAATGTAACACAAATATTTAATTTAGATTAATTTTTTTCCAAATAAATGTTATTAGATGCTGTTGCAATTCTACACGGTTCATGAAATCCAATTTTGAAAAGTTATAGGTATAGCAGTGTTTTTCAACATTTTTATTTCAATCAAGGCACCCTTTAGAACTGTGCACAATCCCGGGGCACACCAGTCTTAGGGCTCGTTCACACCGGAGATGCGTCCGAGCAAGCCCTTTTTTTGCGTGTTCAAGCAAGTTGCATTTTTCAATGGATGCGAAGTACTATATAATGGCACCCACTTGCGACAGCAAAATCAGCACATTTTTGTGCGGTACAGGAAAATGTGAGATTTTGCACGTGTTACCTCACTGGACCTGGTGTGAACAAGCCCTAAAAGGTAGTCTGTGAGGCAAAGTTCAGTGATCTTAGGTTGTAATTCCCCCAAATTCCACCTCCTATAACAAATCCCCCACCAAATCACAACCCCACCCCAATTCCTCCTCCTAGCTCAAACCTCCCCCATCCCCCTCCCAGCACAAAGCCCCCTGTTCCCAAATCCCCACTCCTAGCACAAACCCCACCCCAATTCCCCTAGAACAAACCCCCCCACTTAATCCCCCCTCATAACACGACCCCCCTGAAATTCCTCCTCCTAGCACAAGCTTCACCCCATATCCACCCCCCTGGCACAACCCCCCATCCCTCCTCCCAGCACCCCTGTTACCCAATAACCACACCTAACACAAACCCCCTCAAATCTCCCTCCTAGCACAAATCACTCTCTCTACTAGCCCAACCCCCCCCCAAATTCCTCTTCTTGGTGAAAACCCCCTCAACCCCCCCCCCCTCCTAACACAACCCCCCCCCTCCTAACACCATCCTCCATCTTCCCTGCCAGCACAAACCTCCTTGAATCCCATATCTCCCCTTCTAGCACAAACCCCCTAAAATCCCCCCTCCTAGCACAAATAACCCCCCCTGGACAACCCCCTCCCAAAACCCACCTTATAGCACACACCCCCCTCAATCCCCCTTCCTAGTATAACCCCCCCACCCCAGCACAAACCCCCCTGTTCCCAAAATACCCACTCTTAGCAAAAACCCCACTCCACTCCCCTTCAATCCTCTCTCCCAGCAAAATCCTCTCAAATCCCCTCCCCCCCAATCTCCCATCTAGTAAAAATGTGGGCTGTGCTTAACTCCCGTTCAGTGTGTGGGCTGTGTGTGTTAACTCCCATGCAATGCGCATCTGCAAGAAGAGAGAGAGCATAGCCTGTACAGATCTCGCCTTTTTCCTGCAGCTTTTTGTACTATTGCCAGTAAAACAGAAAGCTGTGGTAATGCCTGACATGTACCTAACAACCGATGACATCACCAGTCGGTAGGATACGGGTGGGCGGGTGGCCCACCCAGCTTTCTCCTTTGCTAGTAATATTACACATAGCTTCAGGAAGGAGGAGAGAGTCATACAGGCTGTCCTTTCTCTCTCCTCGCTGAGTTGCACTGCATAGTGGTAACAGAGTAGTGCTAGGTTAGGGTTCTTAAACAGTTTAGCCAGCAATAGCTCTAGACACATATTGCTAATGAAAAGGGAATACTCCTTGCCTGGGATATAGGAAGGGTTTTTTTTTGGGCTGAATAGCTGAAAAGAGTGCTCTTTCATGCTGAATAAGTCTGGCTGTCATGAGCCATAAGGCTGGTTTGTTACTTCAACCTTGGTTCTTCTGAATGGTGTCACCAGGTGAACCCCATCATTGAAACAAACATCTATGCTGGGACATTAACATAAGTGTCAGGTGCAAGTTCTTACTGTAAGTCACAAAGTTGTCCATTTGAAAAACAGTGGCCATGACCATTTTTGGTCAGTATATAGTGGACAGCATTTAGTGATATCCACTCAGTTATAAAAGAGCATCATATTGGTAAACTCTATGACTTTAATCCTTTACTCATAATTATAACCAGTGAAAAGCGTTACAGAATGTCATGTTTATTGTATTTGGATCAGTACAGCTTTTGTGGCTTTGAAGAAAGGAAAAGAAAATAGAATATTTACCAGCATGGCTGTGCGAAAGTCAAACTTTTCAGTTAGTTGAGTTATGTATATATGAACTGACAGTAGTTCATTCTTATCAATCTCTTCCACCTCTCGGATGATGTCTATCAGCCATTCAAACTGCTTCTGTGTACGTGTCACCCATATGAAATAAACCTAAATGGGAAAACATCAGACAATATTATCAATACTGTTTTGCAAAATGCAATTGCTCGCACATTTCATGCTTTCTCTAGTCAAAGCAGTTCTAAGCCCTGAAAGGGAAGGTAGATATTACAGAATTTAAATATTGACATATTATTAGGACCAGTCTTAATCTGTTTACCATCAATCTGATCATTTCTGGTTATAGACAGAGCATAGGGTGGGTTCTTCTTGAGGCAAAGGCACTGATCTGATGCAGAATGAGAAGCATTCAGTCAGTAAATCTGCCTCACACAAAGGTCACCTTGCACCTTGGCCGTCACCAGGAAGTCACTGGTAAATAGAAACTGCCCACTCTAGTGATAAAAGGACAAGGTAAGGAACCATAACATTAATTTCAATGCAGGGTAATTATACCTCAGTGCAGAGGATGCTAGTTTAGGAGAGGTATAAATGCAGAGATAGAGTTTAGTTGGAAGTTCAATCAAACACTAACTATACTTAAATCTAATCCAACCCCATCATAAGCCTATTCTATCTACTATGTGAAAGGAAAGATCTGTATACATACCTATTCTGAGTGATGTTTTCTCCTCTACACTGAAATTGGGGGGGGGGGGGGGGGGGCGGTGTAGTAGATTTGAAAAGAAAAGAAAGCAACTCCACTTTTCTTGTCATTTTCTTTCGTCCATTTTTTAGGTTAATTATGTGTTTATTGAATTTTAACAAGAATACAATAAAAGAGGTTCGAAGGTAGCAATTGTCGACACTATAACAATGATGATAAACAGTTCCGCATGTGATAAAAAATTAGCTGATGGTGTACATGCATGGATAAATCTGAAAAAGGCCTTTACTCTATTTTTTAATAAGTCATCATTTTAACAAATGGTTAAAGATATTATAGACATACTTTCTTGCAGTTGATCCTTGCATTGATTGATGATTTAAAGACCAAATCCTTGAGAATTGATGCAAAAGGGGTCACTCCAATTCCTCCACCAACTAGAACTGATACGTCAAACATATTCCACTCCTGATGTCCTTCGCCAAATGGCCCATCCAGGAAAAGCTGATGCATTCATAGTTTTAAAGAGGTGGAAGCAATATATATGATATATTAAAGTGTTGCTAGCTTAAAAATAGATTTAGATATCATTAAAACAGAACAAAAAGGTGGAACTAAATTATTGAGGGGTCCTATATAGGCAAGCCAACTTCAGAATGACATCATACATAATGTAAACTATTATAGGTATTTAAAAAGTATTTTTCTATTCTAAATTATTACAGATTAAATAAAAGTTCTACATACCTTTGGGTACTTTCCCTCTGCTGTGTTATGAGATGTGTAGAGCTCTCTTAGGCTTGTGGTCCATGGCCCTACTGCCCTAATGTGTAGACTTAATGTATCCTCATGGGGTGCAGATGACAATGTGAAAGGATGGTACTCATCTGTACCAAGAGATAAACATGCAATCCTAACCCATTGACCAGATTTATAGTCAAAGTCACTAGGACGCTGGAACTTCAAGCATGTCACTCCTGCAACAAGAATTAAATAGGATGAAGTACAGACAGAAAATGGTGCATACATTCTAAAATGCTGTTTTTGGTGTGACTACCAGTCTATGAATTACAATATTTTTTTTTTGCACTAGTTATAGCTTAATACATTTTGTTAGGCAATTTCAGAAAAACAGAATTGCAGGATATAAGTTCAGAAGTAAAATAGAAAGAGGTGGAGGGTAGCTGGAGTTCGACCAAGAACCTGTTAAATATATCACTCTGTCAGTCTAATGCAGTATGAAGAGTAAATGGTATGCAACAACATTTTCTTTGGGTGTCATAAATATTTAGCACTAACATCAGGTTTTCAACTGGATTTGAGTGGTATAGACTTCTTCTCTGCTTGCTGTTAAAACTGTATGATTTGCAAATATATTCTTTGCCCCAGTCTTATGTGCAGGCTACTCTGTGTGATTGATTTACTAAAGGACTTGAGACTCTTCACTCATAAATTGTTTAAATATTTACTTTGATTATACAATAATCTGAAAAAAAAAATCCTGTTCATTTTGAATATTCAGCCATGTGCATTTTCTTGCCACGTGATTGGATAAAGACAATACCCACACATTTATTTGAGTCAGGATTCTCAAATGATTTAGTTAACCAGCTTCATATTTACTTTTCATATATTTTATTTTTAACACCACTTCCTTCCTGACCCTTCACTTCCTAGTCTTCTCCTTCTCAATTCATATGTTCAATATTCTTATGCTTTATCAGGTCTCAGTACAATCTTATAGTTTTAATAAATATTGTAGGATGATATGACAATGCTTGCTTGCTATAATGTCCTTGCTATAGTGTCCTTTTGTGCTTCTGGATGATAGTGTGCCTTCAGAAGTATGGGTCAGCTACTGTAGGACCAACCATATTCTCATTGTTTACACCGGTTTGGTCATATTTTAAGCCCACATGCAACCACAATAAATCCATCACTGGGCCAGGATCTGAATATTTTTACTGGAAAAGGCCAGTTGCAGTATTTATAGATATATCTTGAAAGTAAACCTGAGAGGGCTACTTTTTTATCTTTAGCATTTCTTTGCATTTAGCTGCCACAATGTCAACTGAACTGTTAAGTATATATCATACCTGAAGGATGTTTCCTCACTTCTAGAACTTCAATCTCTGTCTTCTTCCTGCTCAAACTAATCATTTTGTCAACTGCAAAGATAATAGCTGGGACTATAAAATATAAGTGAAACCGTGGAGACTGGATCAGTGCAAAACTGCCATGGATGATTGTCTGAAAAAAAAATATAGCCAAAACATAAGAATATAATAGCTGCATTGAATCAACCCAAATCCATAGGATTTTTCTTATCCCAGGATAACTGACAACTCTGATAATACATTCACTCCCTTCATTTTACTGACAGAGCTAATAATTTGCATATACAGTGTATTTATGCTGCAAGAAACAAAAGCATGATATACATGGAAAAAAATGATCTGGTTCAGCTGGAACCAGATGAATTTCGGGCCTTGTGTACCGCTATCTGTTTAACAGAAGCCAGTCTGACGACTGCCTTCTGTTGCACAGTCAATGGCTGCAAGAGCATACAGAACAGCAGGAGAGATCCCTGCATCAACATTGTGTTGATGAGGAGATCCATCAGTTTTTTTTTCCGCTCAACCTGCTAGTGGAGGATAGTATTACAGAGACTTTCTAAAAAAAGATTACATAGATGATATATAGAAAACAAGAGAAGGGTGCACTGACCTAGTGCAATATCACAAGATATTTATTGGAAAATTAAAAACATGCCATACATTATACTTACAAACATAAGCTGAAAGTAAGCATAAAAGAAAGGATTCCTTTTGCAATCATGGCTCTGATGAAGAGGGTTCTCCCTTGAAACGCGTCAGCCCCATCACCATGGGTGCTTCCCAGTCCTCCTGCTTTACCAAAAAAGCTTCTTTGTCTTGGAGGTCTCCTGATTGCAAAAGGAATCCTTTATTTTATGCTTACTTTCAGCTTATGTTTGTGAGTATATTGTATGGCATGTTTTTAATTTTCCAATAAATATCTTATTAAATTGGACTAGGTCGTGCGCCCTTCTCTTGTTTTTTATGTTTTCGGTCCATATGGATACCCAACGTCCTGAGAGGGCAACAAGATCCTAGATGCCAGCTATATAGCCGTCCTTTGAACACAGCACTTGAGCGCAGGAGAGTTTACTTGTTTTTTTGCTATCTAATGATATATGTGTGATTTCAAAGTTGTTCTCACTACTTACCAAAATGAAGAGTACAACATACAAGTGATGAATTATCCAGAACCCACGGAAACTGACACGTCGAAAATAATGAGTGGAAAACACATACATAAGAGCCAAAACTGCTAGTATAAGAACCCCAGTCATACCTGCATGTACAAGTAAATATGATTAATAGAGTATATATACCAACTGCCTACTCACATACTCATGTTATCTTGTTTTTATCAAAATGTACATATTCTAAAGTTACCAATGTCTTAGACTTTTTACCTAGTATTGTACAGAATATACAACCTTATACAGGCAGTCCCCGGTTTACAAACATCCGACTTACAAATGACTACTACTCACAAACGGAGGGAGACAACAGGAAGTGAGGAGAAATCTACCCCTAGGAAGGGAATTTCACTCCTGTAAGAGTTCTCATGGGAAAAAGGTGTCTCAACTGAAGCTTTATCAGCAATCCTTGTTTCCATAACAATCCAAAATTTTCAAAATTCTATTGTCAAAGGGAATGAAAGTGAGGTGAAATCTTCTGAAAAGGGGCACAGACAGCAAAACAAATGTTACAGGGGTGTTAACCCTTCCCTATGCTATCCAAAATGCCTACATTTTTTTTGGCCACAGCTACACTTAAAAATATACCTGTTCCGACTTACATAAAAATTCAACTTAAGAACAAACCTACAAAACCTATCTTGTTCGTAACCCTGGGACTGCCTGTATAAGGTTTGTGTCAGAATACAGATTCAAAATGACAGTGAGTGTAAGTATACTATCATTGATAAAATTAATTGTTTATGACCTGATATATGAAAAGGGAATGATTTTTAAGATGAATAGTTTCCATTGGCTCTGTCATTAGTTGACAGCATTGTAACCCATTCCTGTATAATATAAATTGTCAGGGCTGTATTTCCATCAGTGGAACCTCTAGGCACACACAACACTTGGCACAGAAAGCAACATCCCTTTGCTAAGATCACTACTGTTATAAAGCACATTTCCTTTATTTTGTGTCCTAATGTGATTAGATGACTGATCTTTTACTGATGATAGGAAAAAATGCTTGGCTGATAACAGGGAAAAGCATATTTTCTAACTTTGTCACCTATAGGCACGTTCTCATTATACCTAATAGATAATTCCCCACGCTGTGGGTGATTTCTGTGAACTTTTTGTTTGGAATCTGGGACAGGAAGCAAAGGGAAAGTTCTTCAATGTTACACAGATAGAAAGAATTACCCTAATAGGAGTTTGCCTAGTTCTAATCTAACCAAAGCTAAACAAAATGGTTTAACTGTATATACACTTTAATGTATAGTAGGCAATTCATGACTGTGTACCAATTTTCATAATCTTAATAGGATGGAAAATGTATATACAGGCACTGCAAGCAATGCAGTAAGCACCTACTATGAGGGATGTAACTGCTCTCAGAGGGATCATAATGAAAGTCAAGCTTTATTTTTTAACATTTTGTAAATTCTAAGGGATTTTTAAATGCTGTTTCAGGTTTTTTTTATTGCTGTCCCTGTCTCCATAGGCAAGTTTACTTCTTGCTTACTGTCCCTGTGACCCCCATTAATTGGGAGGAAGTACAGAGAATATCTCCCAATGGAGGGACAGAGAACAATGATAAAGTGTTTATGATTGTCTGTGTCCCTGTTGGAGAGATTCCTCCTAACCTTTTGTCTTAAGCTGGCCATGAATGGATCTTTTTTTTGTTATCAGACAGCCGGTTGATCAAAAAACAGAGTCCCCCATCCACACATTCGAGATTGATGAGGGAATCTACCCCATTGTATTATTGTATGCTGACAGCAGGACTCCTCCTCTGTCAGAATACATTGATTACATTGATTAGCACTGCAAGCACTGATCAAATGAAAATATTCAGAAATGGCCATAGATGGATTAAAATTGGGCCCGTCCCTATTGAATTGGCCACATTTCGATCCATCTATGCCTAGCTTTTCCATAGTCTGCAAAGTCTGCCAAGTTTATTACTCCTCTTTACTTTATCCAACACTTTGGCTGACATTTTGACTGACATTAATAAGCTGAGCACCTATTGTAAAATGTTTGGATGTAAGATGTAACAAATGAAATGAATGACACTCAAACATATAAAACATCAGTATATAATTCATGGAGCAGCAAGGTTAGGTGTGGTTTAGTGAAGGATGCAATCTTATCTGCTGGTCTGATGGATGGGAGGCACGCAAGCTGATTTAAATGTAAAAAAAAATACAATACATGTTACTATTCCAGTAGCTGCTACTTAACAGGTATTTGTTTATGCTATAGTACGTGTTACCAGTCATGTTGAATGCAGTAGATAAGTGATCAGTGACATGAGTCTATTTGCATATTTATTAGGATAACAATTTTTATTTCAGTGCCAAGTCAGGAATTCTGAGGTATATCATCTGTAAATATAATCCTAATATAGCAATATCACCTATTATCTTCCATGTGATTAGGGTGCAGCATGGTGACAGCTTACCTGGCACAGTCTCAAAAAACCACCAGTAGAATTTATTTGGATATTCAGATCTGAAAATTTAAAAAAGAAAAGTAAAACTTTAGCAGTATTAATACTGCTTAAATATTTTCAATGCCTTAATTATATGTTTTAATATAGTTTCATCCAGCCTCCCAGCACCAGAGCATTTACAAAAATACACACAAGGTAATGCTAAAGACCTGGCCATTTTTACAACATGTTAAGGTGGTATTGCAGTTATAACCATTCCATAAAGATATATTTTATGGTAATCATCGTTCAGTCACATTATTTGTAATTCAGACATGAAAGATCATAATTATTGTCATGTTAAATTTGCAGAAGTAATGTGTAAAGATTTTTTTTCTACAGATTATTCCTATAACTCTTCCTAAAATTGAAACCACACCTATTTATTGTTCGCTATAGGTTGGTGAATATAATGGACAGCTTGACAAAATATATCATATTGTTAATGTCAAAGTTACGCTTCATTATCATAAAGAGACAATCAGGTTGATTAACAAAATGAGTTTAGGCTGCATTTAAGCATCCCATAGATGACACATTTTTTTTCTTTCAATCTGCAGTTTGAATGATAAAAAAAAAACCTCCCCGCTGGGATGTTGTATTCTGACAGCAGAGAGACTTCCTGATACACTGATCAGCGTTGCGGGCTATAGCATTCAGCGCTGACCATGCAGGGAAAATCCAACAGGGTGGATTGTGCAGAAGTCGATCGGTAGATCAACTTCTGTACAACCTCGGTCCCCATACATGGATCAAAATTCAGCTGGCCCCTGTTGAACTCGCTGAATTTCGATCCATGTATAGCCAACTTTAGCATAGTGAATTTTCCCTTCGCAAAGAAAAGGAAATTAACCCCACTAATACACTGCCCTTTACCAAAAATGTCAGTGGCCTCTGCCTCTCTAATTAACACACATTCTCAAGCATTCCAGAAAATGTCCTTGACTAATGTTATGAATTTCCATTGCTTAAAAAATTGAACTGTGGAGTTTCCTTTGCTTTTACCTAAAATAAACCTAGGGTTGGTGGTTGCTATGGCATCCTAAATACTGCATACAATGACAGTGTAAATTAAATACTTGGCCTAATATTAAAAATAAAAACATACTAATCAAACTCTCTATCATATTATACAGTATAATATAATTACAAACAGAACAATTTTTTTTTTGGGGGGTATTACACACAAATTTCTTATCTCACCCCAACACCATAGTATGCACACCTTTGTTCACTTTTAACAAATGAAATAGCAGAGTAGACTGTGCTCCAGCCAACTCTAGGAAGAGCAGCCAACCTACTGCTGTTAGCAGCTGACACCAAACATAGGATAGGCCCGGTTGGGCAGCTTTACAAGCAGCCAGACAAAGTCCTAAATTCCGTTCCTTCACTTCTGTGCAATTGTCTGCAATAAATTATTACCAATACTCCATTAAGCCAAAATTTTGGTTTTCTGATTAAACCCCATTGTAATACATACCCATCATAATTGAAGACCATGGGAAAGACACAGCTAAGGATATTTATAGGTGTAATTGAGAAGATGTAGACATTGACTACATGTCCAAGAGTGTGAAAAACTACAAGAAAAAAAATCTTGTATAAGTAATTTGGTTCATTATACATAAAAAAAATTGCTAAGATATAGCTACTCTTATTGTATATTAGCATTTCGCCTTATGTTTTTACTTACGAGAAAGTACAAGGGCATTCATGGCAACCAAACGGTGGAAGTCTACTGCGGCATCAAATGGGATGTATCGATTCAAGACAGTCTCTCTCAGGAATGTTATTAGGTTCCGGCACATTGTTAGAAGAATGTAAGAGTACATAAAAGAAATACTGGCTGCTGAACCACGAGAAATAATAAGGCCAATATATGTGGCCTGTGCAATTCCAGTTGATGGTGAAGCAAAGCCGTAGTCTGTGGCATTCAAAAACATAACAAAGGAAATTATTGTGATGTTAAAAAAACACTTATATTTCAAGTACTGGAATAGTTATTATAGGGAAGTGTGCATTATACTCTTAGAAAGGTATAGTCAATAAATAAAACTGAAAAACATCTTTCAGGGTGAATAAATATTTTATGGCTATGTGGGACTTCCTGTCATTACCCCTATCTATATTAGTAAAATTTGATAATATTCTAGACTATAGCAAGTATAAATACATGTAACATATTCATTTAGAAAACTTTTGCACAACATTGTATGCATTAGTAAAATATTAAAACCCATATATCAAAGATACATTTAATAAAAATAGTTGGTAAGTAGTCACAGAGGCAAAAACTCAAATGAAACACAATGCAAGCATTGGCAGCTCAAGAATGGATTGTGTTAGTGCTACAGACTCCACAGTTCTTTGACTCTAAAATATTATAAAATCTTCTACTGCTCTACTTTAAGGATTGGCGTGCTAGTGGTTAAATACATAATAATAACAATACTTAGCAATTGAATGTGTGTCAGGTTATTGCACCTTGAAAAATTGAACCTCTGGTTTTACTTACAAAACGGTAAAATAATAAAGTTGGCATGACCCTGATAAGCCAAAAAAACTGGGACTTGGTTCATATGCAATGAGACTGGAGGAGTTTGTGACTGGATTAAGGGCATGTGTTGATGGTATTTGAGCTTATGTTGATGGCATCAGCTGTACATCAGTTTCGGACACTTCTGATGTTATTCAGAATTCCTTCACAGGTACATTTGACCTCCAGTTGACATAATTCTGACCTGCATTGGACTTGCTTTTAGCATGTTTTACATTAATTTAGACTTCTAAGGGAATGCAAACCCTGCCTGTGCAAACAACAACTCCTACACACAGGCCCTTAAAGGGGAAATTCTTAGGCTGGTCACAAGAAATAACTAAGAAGACTGGCTGTGTCCCAGTGCCCCCCATAAAGGGGAATTGGTGACATGCTGAGGGGACATAGTAAAACTTGTGTGATTGATTTTTGATGGTAAATGTGCCTACCATATCTGGAGTTAGTTAAATATTCTCCAGTTTTTCAGCTCTACTATGTTTTTCACAATTTGCTGCACTAGAAATATAACAGCCTGGATACAGTTGCTACAATTTTCAGCATTTAACTACATAACTATCTTTCTAATAGTCCCTGATTTTCAGAAAATAGTTAAACCGAAAATAATTATATATCTAAAGTAATGACTCACAGTAGGCTCTCTCAGTAAACACTCCAGCTGATATTCCGTAGAATATTACAATGCATGTGATATGGCGCCTGTAGTTTTCGATCAAACGTTTAAACTGCTGTATGTTTTGGCGAACCTTGCTTGACTCGTATTTTTCTCTTCTTGCTGTGGTGTATACATTTGGCTCTCTTAGGTTGTAATTATTTCTAGTTTATAAGGATTAAAAATAAAACAAAAAGAAATTAAAATAATGCTATCATATACATTCAAGAACCCCCCCGTATGTTCTCACTACTTACTTTCTGCCAGTTCTTTTTCGAAGTTCCTGCCCATATGAATCCAGCATATGGATATCTCTTTCATCTTTACTATATAGAAAAAAAAAATCAATATTTAGCTACCTTACATTTTAAGTCAGTGTTTTTTTTTTTCTTGTTTTCTGCAGACTTTGGTGAAGTAGAACTAAAGTCAAAACTTTTTTTTTTTCAAGGGAGGGTTTGCTTCTGTCTGTGTCCTATTGGGTAGATTTCCCTACACTTCCCGCTGGTTGCCACAACAGGGAATGAGAGGAAATCCCTCCAAACTGAGGAAAATCACCAGAACTAGTATCCCCATTAACCTTCCCCTCTATTTCTGTCCTAATGATCACTCAAAACATGGATTTGTTTTCACTTTTAGTGGTGACCAGATCTGTCCTGGTCAGGATGGTGACCAGGACAAATAGAGAGGGTGAAGTTCTGTAGTGTGGACAAACAGCAATACAAACTTGACTAGTGTTCTAATCTCTCTTTACTCTATCTAAAATAAACTAAAATGTTCTGCCTTAAGTTACTGTATACTTTAAAAAGAACCTGTTTTTAAGAGTTACAGTCATATCCCAGCTTTTGCCAGGTTTACTCCTGTTATGAATGTACCTTTTATCAGTTATTTTCTGTGTTGTATCATGCCTTCTGCTTAAGACTTAAATCATTCCACAATCAGAAACCACATTAATATAAAATATGAGACACTGAACGTTTTTCAAAGGACTGGTAAAGGTTAGGGGCAGGCTATTATACTGCACAGGTGAGATAGAGGAGCTGTACATTGCATGTACAGAAAATCAATATATATGCACAACCTGATAACAAGAACTTCATTATGTTCCTACTTCTACATGCAACTTAATAACTGATGTTATATTACCTTTTGCTGTCCTCCTCATTTCTTTTTCCTATGAATGACACTCTGATGTTATTTGCTCTCTTGGTGCTTAGAGGGGGCATTGCACCTTTAGGAAAAAAAACAATATTTTTAGCAATAAAGTGCTACTGCATGAAAAACAGACCTGTGCAATATGTTACTTGGGAAGCCCTGTCAATAAAACATGTCAGTGATAAAGGCAGAAGATATCTTCTATTATTTTGCATTTTACTTTTTCTCATTAAACAGCAGACTTCTCCAAAGTCTTCTTACTGGCAATTTTGGTAAGAAACGTTCTTCATGATTGAAAATGACTAAAGATAATTTGTTCTTGCCCAAACCCCAGACTCTCCTTCTCACAGCCGTAGGCTCTCAGGAGAGTGTTAAAACTGTGTGACACCCTGGAGTCTGGAGTCTGGAGCTCCTCTGTCTCTAGCGATGGTCTTGTTATTGTCCCCAGCACAAACAGAGTTGGATTCTATGGCTATCTTGCTACGTGGGAGTGAAGCAGAGTCTCTAAAAGTGGAAATCGGCCTAAAGGAAGGTATTCTGAGCACTGGAGGTATATTGCAAGACCACTCAGGTGTATAGAAGTAGGTTCCAAGGACAAGTGGAGGAGTAATAGAGAGATAGGTTCTGCTTTAAAATGCGCAGCTGACCAACTTATTTAAATATAAGAAGTCAATAAGTTCCGGTGATCGAGCACCGACAAGGGGTGAAGAGGATCAGGGGTGCTAGTTTTACAAGCGCATGAAGTCACAAGGAGGAATGAAAAATTGTTGACATTGTGGAGACTGCACAAGCACTTTATGCCAAATTTATAAGCATGGCACTGTTTTATCATTTTGATGACACATGTTTTTGCACATGCATTTTTTATAGACTTAAGTTTTTATGTCCATTTGTGGTTATGTATATAATACTGGCATTGTATAACAAAATTTTATGAATTTGCACATATAAGTTTTGAGAATTTTGACATTGTTTGACCTTGCCCTTTATACACGTAGGAAGGAGGTTAGAACCCGAGCGCTGTTCATAATTGAAGTAGTATTTACTATATAACACACATAGTTGGTGTGATAGATACAACAACTAGGCATTGTATAGGCATTGCACTTTATTATCTACATTGGCTTAAAAATAAAAAGAAGAGGTTTACTGTGTTTCAGAGCTTATACAATAGACTCCATGAGCACAGGGTATTTTGTAAAAGAGTCAGTCAGTCATACCACTTCCTCAAACTCAATCTCATAATAGTTTGCCCCTTCCCCAGACTTTTCTGTCAAGATTGATGGCACAACTATCAGTCTGTCCCTGCATGCCCGGGTGCGAGGTGTAATCCTGGACTCTGAACTCTCCTTTCGGCCCCACATCTAATCACTGTCCAAATTTTGCCGCCTCAACCTCTGTAACAATTACAAAACACTCATTCATAACCAATGACACCACAAAGCTTCTAATTAACTTCCTGGTTATATCTTTCCTTGACTGCTGTTCCTTCCTTCTTACTGGTTTACTTTAACATAAGCTATCCCCTCTTCAGTCCATCATGAATGCTGCTGCAAATCCCTCCACTGGCTTCTACTCACCCAATGATTAAAGTTCAAAATACTAAAAACAACTTACAAAGCCATCCACAACTCTTCCCCAGCTATATCACTAACCTTGTCTCAAAATACCAACCAAATTAGTTTTCTTTGTTCTTCCCAAATCACCTCCTCCCATGCTCACCTCCAAAACTTCTCTAGAGCTCTTCCTATCTACTGGGACCCCCTACCTCAATCTGTCTGACTATCTCCTACTCTGCCTACTTTTAGGTAACGTCTAAAAAACCTTCTCTTTAAAGACGCCTATCCTGCCTCCACCTAACAACTATACATTTATTTTCACTATTAGATCATCCCCTACAGCTATTACCTTTTGTATCACTTGACCTCCCCTCTTCCAGATTGTAGGTTCTAATGAGCAGGCCCCTCTAATTCCTATTGTATTGAAATGTATTGTAACTGTACTGTCTGTCCTCATGTTGTAAAATGCAGCACAAACTGTTGTGCACTATATAAATCCTGTGTTTTATGTAAAAACACATCAGAGAGAGGACCTGGAGGGATATAAGTGGTCATTCATACTGATAAAGTTGCCCAGAATTTGAAGTTAGTAGTGTTCAACCTCCATTTTGTTACAGGACACTTGTGGATAGATTGGATGGGTGCTGAAGTTTATTGTCATCTCCTGCATAAGAAATGTGAGTGGCCTGGTGCACAAAGGAGTGTGTTTTAGTACTATTGTTGTTTTAACCCTAATAACACATCATTAGTAGGGAATATACATTCTACAGCTAGAGTTTCACAAACCCATACCTTGTGTTTGGATTGTGACAGAATCCAATATATTTGAGTGTTGCCTAAAAACAGCATAGAAATCCTCCCATGTGATCTCTGATTTGCAGGGAAGTCCACCCTCGCTGAACATACTTTCAATAGCTTTTTCTGTTTGGTCTTTGGAAAGAAAGCTTGATAATTGACTGAAGGACCTATAAAACATACCAACGTATTGTAAACATTAACATTACACTCACTGTTTAGAGCTAGCCATATACTACTAGCTGAGTAAGAGAACATCATCATTCCTCTACTAATATTCAGGCTTGCTTATATTCAGACTTGCAGCTGTTTTCATACCCAAACAATGACTGCATCTGGTAGGATGCAATCACCTGCCAAGATACGAATTGGCAGAATTGTGAGACTTCTGAGTCTTGCTGTGTAAAGGTGTGAACAAGTCTTATATAAACAAAAATGCGTCTGTATTTTGACATGGTAACACTGTTTTAATCTTTTAAGTACATCTAAAGCCAGATTTTTTTTTTCATACCATAAAACTACAAGAATGAAGAATACTCTCTATTCTTTGTTAGGAATAGGGATGAGATACAGATTCACCACTACTTTGGAATTGCGGTGAATCCCTGGGATTTACGACATTCACTAACTGCAAACTTTGACCAAAATGTTTGTAGGTTTACCACCAGAAATTAGGACCAACCTAAAATGCATGGTATAGCCCTTGCCCTCTGGCCAAATGAGTCACAAGGGCCAAACATGTAAAGGAATAAATATACAAGCCCCCTTTCTATAAAAGAGTGGGTTCACATCAGCCTTATTGTCTATGAGTGTTGGAGCTGTTAGGAAGAGTTAACGATTATGTGTAATGAGAGATACTTTTTTTTTGTTTGGCATTTGAACATGTACTGATCACTTATGCATTTTGCTTGGCAATCTTGGGCTTTATTTATTAAACTGGAGTGAACCAATTACCTCCTAACTTCAGTTTGTTCAATTAAGCTTTGACAAAAAAAAAACTGAACGCTAATTGTTTTCTGTTCAGAGCTGCACCAGATTTTGCACTCTCCAGTTTTAGTAAATCGAACCTGCTTTGTCTATTAGTCCTACAACTGGCCAAAACTGAATTCAAACCCATATAGACTTCAACAGGATTTGCGGCATTTTCTATGAAATTCAAACTGCCTGCAAGATTCGCAAAACAGTTTGCAAATCCAACAAGGCAGATTTTCAGTGGTTAAAACAATCACTAAAGACTCCTCACTGCCTTTCAAAATGCCCTCTGAAGAGCAATCCCCTGCGGACCGTTCATTAGAGGGCAACACGAGTGTAAACAAGCCCTTACAGTTTTGTAGAAATCTGCAACTGAATCACCATTGGCCGTTACAGATTAGTCAGAATACAGAATACTTTATTATTCCCAAAGAGAAATTGTTGCACTTAACAAGACAACACAAGATCACAACAATAAAAAGAATGAGATACAAAAACACAACAAAATCAAATTAAAACTACGCTACAAATAAAAAAATCCATACAACTAAAATACAACATAGAATAAATAACACAGATTAAAATAACAGAAAAACAAAACACCAGGAGTATATTATATACTGGCTCAGTGCAAAGGAAGAAATTATCCATCAAAACTGCTAGCATACAGCAGTTCCTTCTCATAAAATATAGTATCTAATTGTTCTTGTTTTACTTTGTAACAAAGTTGAAAAATCTCTTAGACCCCGTTCACACTGGGGCTATCCGACTTGCCGGGGCGACCTCACAGGTCGCGGCGTGCAGCTCCCACCGCGACCTCGGAGCGGCCGGCGCGGACTTCATAACATTGAAGTCAATGCAGGTCACTCCAGGTCGCCCCAAAGAAGCTCCGGACCCTTTTTCTAAGTCGGAGCGACTTGTGTCGCTCCTATTAGAACGGGTCCACAGCTTCTCTATGGCAGGCGACCTACGGCGACCTGTCAGGCGACCAGGTCGCCTGACAGGTCACCCCAGTGTGAACGGGGTCTTAAATTTTCATAACTCAGTATTGAAAAAATTGTGGAATAACAAAGTAAAGATCGAAACTATATACTTATGGGCCATACGGACACCCTTAACCCATCCATGGGGCACCTGAACAAGTGCCAACTGGCCTGTGGGAGGACCCTGGGAACCAATATTCGAACAAGGTTGTCTGAGCCTCCAAATGGGGTATGCAGTCCCTTCAAGAGTGGAACCTGAAGTGGGTGGCCCTCTTTGTGACTGATTTGTACTAACTGTATCATCAATCATATATGACATTTTGCCTATTGCTTTTAAGAATTATGGTGTATGCCTAAGGGCAATTTTATATGTAAATTTACATTTTATATGTACATTTTATTGTAATAAAAAATGTTCTTGTTTTTAACAAATTTCTTTATTTTGTGCTATTGATAAAATTGTCCTTCATGGTCAGGTAAAATATTATATAAGTACATACCTAAGCATCTCAACAAGCTCTTGCTTTGTAAGCAACCCATTCCCATTAATGTCGTGCATTGAGAATATGAACTTTAATTTGCTTTCAACAGGACCTAAATTAATAATATAAAAATGCATTAAAAAGATACAATATTTCCAGAACATATCAATGTAGATTGCACCATAATTTTAGTTTTTAGGAAAATGTTTAAAAAAATCTCTCATTAAAACAAATTATTATTCATGTTTTTTAAATAATGTCTCTAGGAAACATAGGGGTTTACTTACTAAAGGCAAATCCACTGTGCACTGCAATTGGAAGTGCAGTCACCGTAGATCTGAGGGGTCATGCCAGGAAAATAAAACACAGCAGGTTTGCTTGCACATGATTGGATGACAGAAATCAGCAGATCCTCCCCTCAATTCAGATCTACAGCGACTGCACTTCCAAGTGCATTTGCAATGCACTTTTAGTGCACAGTGATTTGCCTTTAGTAAATCAACCCCATAGTAAACAAAGCATAAAGCCTAATTAAATAAGTAATTAAAGTATAACTAAAGGCAAAACTTTTTTTGTTTTTTAATTGAGTGGAGAGAGATTGGAACATCTGTCAATTTGTATTGCTGTCTGTGTCCCCATTAAAGAGAATCATCCTCTCTGTTTGTTTTGTTTACCATTATCACTGAAAGTGAAAGTTAAAGAGAATCCCAAATTTTGGGTTGTCCCCAAAAAAGTAAAAGAGGAGAAATATTCCAATGGGGACACTAGTTCTGATGATCTGGGGGTCCCCAAGGAATTCTTCTAATTTGTTGAGATTTCCTCTCACTTCCTGTTTGGCTATGGGACAGGAAGTGAAGGTAAATCTTTGCAATAGGACACAGATGGTGGGAAAAACAAAACTGACAGAGGTTATAACCCTCACTTGCTCCATATAAAATTATAAAATAAGTTTAGGCAAATAAATCATGTCAAAATATAATTTGTAAGGAAAGGATGGAGGGAGAAAGGGATAGAAAGGACGTAAGGTAAGTTACCTGTTAATAAAGTAGCCAATATATAACAAAATTCTTTAAATGATAGATATCCATTGCAGTCTTTGTCAGCAGCACAAAACATTGACTCCACAAAATGAGCATTTGCTTTAAGCCCTAGAGATTCTGCAAATTCTTCTCTTGACAGCTCACATCGCAGAGCTTCTGTAATCTCCTTTTTGTGTATTATTCCTGCATCTGCCTTATTTATATCCAGGACCTATAGGATTACAGTATAATAGTTTTAATTCAAGTGTTTTAATTTCAATGCTAAAATGTTTTCCCATTGAAACAAAATATAAGCATATATTAAGGTCAATTAAAAGTCAATGTCTCATAACAATATCAATAAATGTACTTCTATATGTAGATACATGTCTAACTTAACCCTTGCTATTTTAACTATAATGCATTCAGGCTGCATATACAGTAATAACTACAGTATGTTGGTCTTTTGTGTCACAGTAAGTTCTACAGCAAGAACTGAAATATCTGTTGTCAGAATGTAATAGAGAAAGACCACTGCTCTCACATACAAAGCAGCAGTCTGGTTTTCCAGCGGTCCGACACTCAACCCCCTGAACTTGGCTCTGCTCTGAGAGCAAGAGCACTGTTGATTAGTTGTTGTTTTACAAGGTATTTAAACCCTCTTTGTTGTTGAGGGATCATATGCTATGTGTAGTGCAATTTTAAAAATGCCCCAATGCTTACCAATTGTGATAAACAAATGAGTGAAACATACCCAGCTCAATTGCGATGCAACTATTTAATTTTCCTAAAAATATTTATGTTGATTTTAACAATCTTTAGAGAAAAGTGCCATGCATGACTCACAATTGCCAGGACTATTGAATGGCATGATTATTCACAAACAGATCTTCATGAAAATATTTGGTAAAATAAAAATGTACTTAATCATCAGTTATCCTGAATCACCATTGTTACAATGGTGAGGGATGTGACATTCAACCATGAATAATTTGCTGCTTCCCAAATCAGTACTTCTCTGCAAGGCCCTGCCCCAGCGTTAACTTCATGCTGGCACCAGCACAGCTGCACTGCCTTCTGTACATATTGATTGCTGCATCAATATGCTCTTCCTTTAATCTGTAAACCAAATAAAGAACCACCTGAAACTACATTCCCACCCTGTTTCAAGATAGTACTTACACTGAAGCCTACCCTTACCCTATAGTCGTAGACAGGGCTGGGACAAGGAGTGTGCGGGGGGGGGGGGGCTGCCTTGGGCAATGTGGTATCATTTGAGGCAGGAGAGTGCTGCGAGGAGTTTGGGGGGGGGGATTTGTGTTGGAAGGGGGAATTTGGGGGAGGCAAGGGGTATGAATTGTTCTAGGAGGGGAGATTTGGAAGGTGTGCTAGAAGTGGCGATTTATGGGAATCTGTGTTGGGAAGGGGAATGGGGGAAGATAATTTTTACTAGGGGATCAGGTGGTTTGTGTTAGAAGAGGTGAAATGGTAGAGAGGGAGGGCAATTGTGCTAGAAAGGGGAATTTTTAGGAGGGGAAATGGGGGGGGGGATTTGTGCTTATAAGGATTATTGGTGGGGATTAGTGCTAGGAGGGGGAGATTGGGGGTGGTAATTTGTTCTGGGAGAAGGGGATTTGGAGTGGGGGGAGAGGATGTGTACTTGGAGGGGAAATTTTAGGGGTAGAGGATTAGTGCCAGCAGGGGTGATTATTTTTTTTTTTTTTTTTTTTTGGGGGGGGGTTCACCGGTAGTGGAGATTTTTCCTGGCACTAGTAGTAGGGTCCAGAAAAGAAAGACCATTAACAATTGATAAACTATAAAGATTCAAAACATAAAAGTTATTTTTCCTGAGAAAAATTAATGAATTGCCCACTAATTGCACATTTATCATGAGTTCCCTTGGCTTACTAGTGTCCTAGGTGGCCCTTAGTTTAGTATACAAATCAGTTAATACTGTCAGTTTGAAACAACTGTCGTACAGAGAGATGACTTACATGGGAAAGTGAGTGTCTGAAAAATGTTTCCAGCATTTCGTGCCTTTGTTTCTTTGAAACTGATCCTGTCAAAATGTCTTTTTCTCTCATCGACATGACAGTTAAAGAAATTCCACCTTTTTTCAAGAATTCTTTAAGTTTGTTGAGAAAGAAAGAATTTTCTTGTTCATTGTCAAAAAACAGCACCTAGATCGAAATTGGCAAATTGATATAAATACAAAGCAGGCAAAAATATCTACAAATTAATGTGCAAAATTATCTTTTAAGTGTGAATTAGAAATGAAGAAATATTCAAAGCCTACTGTACATCATTGCTGGTTCTCTCATTGAAAATGTTTAAGCTCCAAATAAAGTTCTGGAAACAGCTAACCGCTCTGTAATGTGTCACTGCTATGCATACTCGCTAGCTGGAAGACTTTATTTGCTAACAGTTGGTCAGGCGGTTGATAGAGCAGCAACTAGTAAACCTTTGAGGTCCTCTCAGCTGTGACATTTGGTTCTAAGAGTTATATTTGGACAATGCAAAATAAGAGTTTGTACAATTATAACAGTTTAAGATTGATTACGGTATTTAAATTCTTACATGGTTGTGACTTGTTTCCTTTAAAGTGGTTGTAAACTCTGTTACACCACTTGTACCTACAGGTAAGCCTATAATAAGGCTTACCTGTAGGTACTGTGAACGTCTCCTAAAATTGCATAGAGAGTGCATGCA
This sequence comes from Pelophylax lessonae, assembly GCF_965119305.1. Classification (NCBI taxonomy): domain Eukaryota; kingdom Metazoa; phylum Chordata; class Amphibia; order Anura; family Ranidae; genus Pelophylax; species Pelophylax lessonae. Next base: position 118,361,823 of record NC_138771.1, on the reverse strand, counting down.
GCCAGTGACGTCATTGGCGCATGCACTCCGAAGGTTCGGCTTACCATGCTGGGACCTTCAGAGCCTGTGCCCTAAACAGCGTAAACATTATCGCGGCTCCAGCCACTCACAACGCTGGAGCTCGTTAACCTAGAAGGTGCACCGGGAAAGATGTCAGCCGTCTCAGCGGAACTTACAGGTTTTTTTTTTCTTCTGGGGTTTACAACCTCTTTAAGATCAAGTGTACCAAAAATTGATACTTTATTAATATGTTCTTGGCAGATTAAACCAGATGCTGGGTTATTATAAAATATGCATTATGGACTCTGATTGTGAGATACCCCTGCCAGAACTTCTAGTTCTTCCAAAGAACCCATTGAAATAAGGGCGTCAGTCTCCCCTTAATGTTGTCAATAATATAAAATGAACAAATTGGGAAACCTAGCTATGAAAAAGTGAGTGAAAACAAAAACTACAGTAGCCAAGCTCAGCACTGGAGTCCCCGAGGGACAAACAGCCAGTGAGTTATGGGTCATACACACTATACAATTGTCTTTAGATTTTTTCCTTTAGATTTACCAAAATCTGTCAGGCCCTTGTACTACATAGTAAAGGTAAATCTAAAGAAAATCAAACAACAAAAGTTGTATAGTGTGCATCCAGCTTAATTCTGCCTACCTATACTACTTAAAATGAATGTACTGATAATTATTAAAAAAATAAGAACCAGATGGAATAGAACTACTGACAGAAAGTTGAACTGTTGAGTTGTCCACAGAACTGATTCTTCTTTCAAATGTGATTTTATAGTATACATTCTTAATCTCAATAAGTAAAATAAAATTTTGATGATTCTTTAGACTACTGCAATTCCCTTCTCATTGGCTTACCTATACATAGGCTATCCCCCCTTCAATCCATCATGAATGCTGCTGCCAAACTCATCCACCTTACCGATCGCTCAGTGTCTGCTACTCCTCTCTGTCAAGCCCTCCACTGGCCCCCGCTCACCCAGCGAATTGAATTCAAAATACTAACAACATCTTACAAAGCCATCCACAACTTAGCCCCAGTTACAGCACTAGCCTAGTCTTAAAATACCAACCTAATCGCTCTCTTTGTTCCTCTCAAAACCTCCTGCTCTCTAGCTCCCTCATCACCTCCTCCCATGCACGCCTCCAGGACTTTACCAGAGCCTCTCCAATCCTATGGAACTCCTTACTCTTATCTGTCCGATTATCTTCTACTCTATTAGCTTTTAGACGATCTCTGAAAACCCTCCTCTTCAGAGAAGCCTATCCTACCCACACCTAACAACTATACCTACATTTTCTCCATCAGCTCACCGACCACAGCTATTGCCTTTTGTTTCACTTGACCCCCCCCCCCCCCCTTCTAGATTGTAAGCTCTAACAAGCAGGGCCCTCTAATTCTTCCTGTATTGAATTGTATTGTAACTGCATTGTCTTCCCTCATATTGTAAAGCACTGCGCAAACTGTCGGAGCTATATAAATCCTGTATAATATTATAATAATAATAGAAAATGTTCCTAATATTTTATGTCATGGCATATTCAAAGACATTTGGGATATGTTCGTCTGTCTATTGGTAATCTATTCAAAATGATTAGATGAAAATGGAGGCTCGAGTTCTATAGAATGTTTCTGGTAGAAAATCTGAATTCTTACTAGGTCATACTCTTTGGGGTTTCTTATTCGAATGGTTTTGCTTCCGGCATTGTTAGAATGAGCAATCTCCACAGCTTGCTGGGCTTTTAAATACATTGTCCTTGTGTCAGATTTGTTAGTAGTTACAACTTTAATAACTTGATCTGGATGCAGCTGAACAAAAACAGGCTGTAATGGCTCATCACGTCCACACCATTCAGTAGCTAGGATACATTTAAACAAGAAAAGTAAATATAAAGACTTTTCATGAATTTTTAAATATATTCATTTTCATGAATTACATTTTTGAAACCATATCTGCTTTTCAATTGTGTAAAATGGTGGACATTTTAGCAAATGCAATATGTGCTATGGTTAAGCTGGCCAACGCAATTAAAACAGAGTTTTTCCATAGACAGCCAGTGAAACCTGAATGGGACACAGCATGGAGTGATTTACTAAAAGCGGATAGACTGTTCACTTTGCAAGGGAATTCTCCCCAGAACTTAGTGAATGACGTTAAACTATGCTGACTTCCATTACCCAATCATATACAAGCAAAAATAATGTTTTTTTTTATAATCCTAGCATTTGATTGAGTATTCTTTGCAAAGTGAATTTTCATCAAATTCATTAAGCTCTGGGAAAAGTTTCTTGCAAAGTCTAACTTCTCCTTCCAAGTAAAAAGCCTATTTGGCTTCATAGACTATACTCCAACTGTATACTGCATCCGTTAGTACCCCTTTGGGTGATACTATGACAATATGCTCTACATCCCTTGCAACCTCCTAAATACTGGTTCCATGCTGTATGTGCCACACCATTTGAACAGCTACCATTAGTTACTGTGTAATTGTTAAGCAATAATTAAGCGGAGTTCCGGCCTCAAAAACGACTTTGGGCCATCCGCTTGCTCTATGTCACCTGTAAAAGAAATGGATAGTCCCGATTTTTTTTTGTTTACTTACCTTGTTATTGAAGAAAATATACTTACCTTTCTTCCACTTCCTCCCTCTGCAGCCGCGGCCCGCACTGTCACTTCCTGCTTGCATTGACTCCTGGGAGCTGAACATCATCTCTCCCAGGAATCAATGCACCTGCACCGGCTCCGATTGTCAGTTCTGGTGCAGGCGCATCATTTCCTGCTAAACAGCTTCTGGGCATGCCCAGAAGCTGTGCAGGGATGACGCGCCTGCCCCGGAAGTGACGAGTGGGGCCGGTGCAGTGCATTATGGGACAGAAAAGGACACGGAAGAGGACGCAGAAGATGACGCGCTGGCTTCAGCTGCCCACACCTGAGATGGCAGCTCTGGAGAAGAAATTTTCAAGGTAAGTATTTCTTCTAAAAGGTAAGTGCGACCTGGGACAATTCCGAGGCTATCCATTGTGGAATGTACTAGCCCTGACTGTCCCGGGGGTATTTTTAGTGAAGATTAGTTTCCGAGGCCGGAACTCTGCTTTAAATAGGAGCTGGATTTGTTGCCACCCTCCCCATGGCACAGTTTGTTCCCAGATGGGGTGCCGGGGTAGGACAGGCAACACTCCTATCATTAACATATATCTCACGACTGCTGCTTTAAATCTACTGTGCTACTAACAGCCAATGTACTCATATGCAAAACTTTATGTTACCAGTATCCAGTTAAACAGAAGACATTACTGTTTGTATTTTTGTTTCACTGCTTGTACCTGTACTTGTGAAAAAAAAAAACAATAAAAATGATTGCAACTAAAAAGTCTATTTGCCTTTAGTAAACCAACCCCTGTGTGTCTAAATGGCTGTAACTGGGGGACAGGAGCAAAATTGAAGCAGTTGCCTATAGCAATTAATTAGGATTAGTCTTTCATTTATGAAAAAAATAATCTGTCTGGTTGCTGTAGACATCATTTTCACTTATTCCATTTATTTATTTTTTTACAGTGCAAGATCAGTTAGGTTGGGTTCACACTTATGCGATCACAGACATCTCATGTGATTCACACCACATTGCGGTGCAGATCACAGGCAATGTCTTTGTGATGCAAATTCAGCCATACAAACGTATGGCTGAAATCGCATCACATTCACACCAAAATGATGGGGGACTCTTTTTTTGGTCCGCACTGGAATTGGATCGCATGGGTGTTCACACTTATGCAGTACAATTCCTACAATTCCTACACCATTTCACAGTTTGCAATGTGATCTGTGGCTGTCATTAACTTTACATTGACACCCCCCAGAGGTTTGCAGATGTCAATGTGAACCAGTGTGCGATCCAGTTGCGATGTGGGAACCAGCACTGAATCGCAGGATTTCCCTCATCGCACCAGTGTGAACCAGGACTTAAGTTACACCTGTGTGCCAGAACGAAGAGTTGACTCAAACTCAGACATGCTGTCAAAGCTATTTTGATAAAGTTAGGAATACCTTGAAATCCTTCGAGATTGCTCTCCTTATTGACAGCAGGGCTGTTATTCAGTTTCTGCATCCGGATAAACGATCTCTTGCGGTATTGTGCAACTGCCACAGCAATAAGTAAACTCACTGCAAACATATAAATGAGTGATAAATCTGTATTTTTCCATAACCGAAAAAAAATGTTGTTTAAAAATAAAAATTAGTACAATTAAAGTAAATTATCGTTCAACAAATGCCTGAAAACAACCAGAAGGTGCTTAATTGCGGTACCTACAGATATCTAAACATATTGCTATCAGTCTTCTAGCAGGACAAACAAGGCTTTCTTTTTTGCAAAAATTGTTTTACAAAAAAAAGTGCAAAAAAATAAAAAAATGTATATTTTCTACAATCTCTCTTCTCTTTAATCTGTGTTAGTTACAATTTGTGCTACTGTAGATAAAAAGAATACATTTTTTTTTTCTATCGTTTGTTCAGTTTACAATGACACTGCTTATAGTACAAATCAATGCATGGTTAATTCAAAATCAAATGAAGGCTTTTTCAATGTTGCAATTTTTTTTTTTTTTTATGTGACGCAAAAAATTACGAAATAAATAAATAAAAAACAAAAAAGTCGATTAAGAGTATTTTTCTTCATGATATGCATTTTTGTTTTAATATAAAGGTTCGTCTTGATATTCTTGTTTTTTTTTGTATTGTTGATATTATTTTGCTTTATGATTAAAACATTTACCTAAGTAGGTTGTTTATCTGCTATAATGTTTTATCTGTCAGCTTTTTGACTGTAATTGTCATAATATTTGGAAATTGTCCATTTAATAATAATAAAATTTGAAAAAAAAAGACAAAAAAGTTATAATATTAATGGTGAAAAAAAAAAAAGAAAATAAATCTAAGGGAAGGAGGGAACAAAATTGATTAGGAAGGAGAATAGAACAGAGTAAATACAAAGGAACAATAATGGTATTTCTTATTTCTGAATTAAGTGTCCCGAACAGTGTTTATAAATTTATTTTATTTTTTTTTACAGCAGTGACTACAGCTACCTGCTGTATTACTCAGTAACTCCCGGTTTTCACTTCATCAGCTAGGAATTTCAGGTAAGTAAGGAGGGGGAAGAGGAACAGGGTGAGAGGGTGTGCTACGCATGCCCTAGGTGCTTTAGTGAAGGTATTTGGGTGTAGGATGCTTTATGTCCGTAACCAGTATACAAAGACTCAATAATTTACATACATATTATGTAAAATGCAGAATAAATTTTACAAAAAGGATTCATACCAAAAGGGAAACTGGCGAGAAATACAAGTGTAAATCCAAAGCCAACACCACTTCCTTCAAAGTAATTTGTGAATTTAACAGGTACGCATTTTTCCAGATCGTCAGAGTTAAGTTGTGTAGGCTGCGGGCACGGATCACCTAGGAATTGAAAATGCATTTTTGTTTGGATTTTTCTAAGTATACAAAAGTATTTATTTCATCTTATACAATATGCTTTTTCAAGAATTTAAATCAATTAAAGGGTGTTTTAAATAAGTAAAAATAAAGCAACATTTGTGCTATCTTTTTTTTACAAACTATTTTATTAGGAAGGTCAGAAACATGTACAATCATACAGAGAAGAAAATGTGTACAGTAATATTACATTATATATTTAGACAGAGCTAATATCTCAGAATGTTGTATAAAGACTTGGACATATATTGCGCCCAGTTATAATAGATATAAAAGACTATTGCTACAATATCGTACCATATTAACAGATTAAATAGGCACATATAATGAAAGACTAACAGTAAAGGGGGTATTGATGAGTGAATGATTTATTCAAATGGAACAATAAGTTTTATGAGAGTAGTATAGTATTAGGTTTGAAGGTAAATCCCAGTTTCTTCTTGAAAATATGCATAGTATCATAAAGAGTATGGTAGATGCGTTCAGACCATTTGATCATTTCCATCCTTGCTAACACCTGTGGCCATGGAAGGGAAGAAGAACGCCAATTATATGCTAACATCCATTGGATAGAACTAAAAAGGGTGTGAATAACTCTCATGCATGGGGTGGGTATATCAGTTATGGGGATAAACAAAAGACATATTTGTAGGGTAAGGGTTGTTGTTTTACCTGCTAAATGTACTGCCCTCGTAGTAGTTTCTTGCCACAGGGGTTGTAGCATTTGCAGCTTCACAAATTATGCACAAAGGTTCCTTGATTAGGGCATCTCCTAAAGCAACAAGGGAAGGCTGTAGAGTAGAAGGAGTGTATCTTGGGAGGGGGCATATACCATCTAATGTGTAATTTTATTGGCGTTTCCCTGATGGATGTTGACTGGGTACATTTACGTAAGTTGTCTATCATAATACCCCACTATTGGTAAAGGAGCAGTCCAGATCTGTCTCTCATTAAAGCACAGGTTTGCATTTTTCAGGAAGGGAAAATTCATTTAGATAGCTATAAATACAGTGATCAGACCCCTTATCTCTTGGGGATGATGTGCAAATTTGTTCAAATTGGGAATAAGGGGACTTGAGAGTTAAGGAGTATTGTTCTGAAAATAATTTTTCTGAGTTGCGTATACCGTGTGAATTTCCATTACTGGTAGATTATATTTTGATTGCAAAAACTCAAACAAGCAGAATTCATTGTTTATTGTAAGAAATTTCAGGTTTGTACGATTATGTCTTCATTTGTGCTATCTTTGAAGCTACAGTTTACAAAGCACACATCAGGGCCAAAGAATTAGAGTCTGTATTGTAAATTTGTGAATAGTATTTTTTTGGAACCCTTCTTTATGTAAAGAAGAGAGTAGCATTTGGGATGTGTACTTGTCACACACATAGGATACAAGTATATATAATTACTGGGAGTGCATTTTAGTTTTCATTTTCTTCTCATTGTGATTACAACCTATTGTTCATTTTATGGCATGTCATGCACAGTAATATTAGGGGAAGCAAATAAAATGTAAAAATCCTGTAATACAGCAAAAAAAAAAAAAAAAAAAAAAAAAAAAAAACCTTGTAATTCATTAAAACCGATAGAAGAAAATTCTATAGTTAAAAAAAAAAAGGTCTAAACTGAAATTCTGAAAATGTTGTAATTAGCAGTCATATACATACAATATGTTGCTGTTGAATTTATAATTGTAACAGGAATTTGAAAAGACAGAAAAAGAGACTATACTCACTTGCTTTCCAAACAAAAACATCTTTTTGAAGTGCGCCATCCATGGTCTTAGTGGCAGCTACAAGCACATCATGGAATGTAATGTTCTGTATTTGAGCTACTTCATCCTCTTTAAAGAGCCTAAAAAAATAAAATAAATTTGTATTGTTTTGGAATTACCTGTAATCATATATGAATGTCTCCTAAAATGTTAGAATAATTAAAAAAAGACAACCTTATTTCACAAATAAAACGCATAACAATTTATATTGTCCTTACTATATTGAGCAAGATTATTATACAGTCCTTGATGCAAAAATGATTTTAATCTGAAGGGAAATTCTTGGCATAAAGGTAATTGACTCAGGTATTCTGATAAGTGAGATGAAATGAGAGGTTTGTTTTTTTTTTTAAATAAAGGGCTTCACAAAAAGTCCTTTATTTAAAAAAAAACTCAGATATTCTGATCGGTAAGACAAAAGGAGAGGTTTGATTTTTTTAAATAAAGGGCTTCACAAAAAGTCCTTTATTTAAAAAAAAAAAAAAAAGTCCCATCACCAATCATGTCATCCAGCTATGCAGATCCATTATCAATCACAATGGATGACAACCATGTGACCCACCTGACCAAAAACACTACGTCCCATGCATGATTCCTGCCAGTCTCTCACTGCAAATGACAGTTCCTGATTTGTTTACTAAATGTGTAACCAAACTGGCCAGTGATGGTGCCTGACATCAGTGACATCGGCTGGGAAATCTGCTTGTTTACTGTGTGAAACAAGCCAGTGGGTAAGCTTAGAGATCATTCCTCTACTGGCAGTAGTGGCTAAACATGTGCATGATGAAAAAAATTTGTTTTGTTTAAATTCGGTAGTCTAGTTATTTAGTTTTGTTAAATTCGGTGGATTCATTCAATTCACATTCAGAATTCATATTCGGAATTCGTTATATGTCTTTTCGAATTTTCTCAGAATTTACAGATTTTTCCGATTTGAAACGTTTGAATCAATAAATTTTGAATCAAAAACATTCGATTTTTTAATTTTTTTTCAAATTTGAATGGGACAAAGTGAACAAACAAAAGAAAAATTGTTGTCAAAAGATTACAATGATTCTTTAAATCATCTTTGGTTTAACAAAAACAGCATTATTTCAAAATGGTACTCTAATAACACACACAGTCTTTGATTTCAGAAATAGGTTTACAGTTCGAATTCGATGTAAAATTTTATTTGAATTTCTGAAATGCGGACAAAGTTAGTTTCATTATTTGGGGCTTTTGGTAAATTTAGTTTGAATTGCAATTCGGGTATTTAAATATATCCAAATCTCTGAATAAGGAAAAATTTGTCTGAATGTTTATTCGGAACGTGACACCACCACTAAATGGATGTGTTTCGGCTACAACACCAGTTAGAGTTTGGGCATGGGCAAGCAGACCAAATCTGCCCATTTATTTTATTCATCAAACCACAAACAGCTAGCATTGAACCATCCATTGCTCAAGCTCCTCCCAATTAGTAACCTGCTTTTAGGTAAGTTTAAAAATGTAAAATAGCTCACATATTTGTTTTAAGAAGATCATCCTTACATATAGCTAATAATCTGTAAAAAAAGACAACAGCTTCCCTTAACTTACACATTTTTTGCTAAACATCTAATACCAAAGCTTTAAACATGTTTATGTGAGATACACAATGTCACCCCAGAACATTGATTAAAGTGGTTGTAAACCACAGGCATGAAATTTGAAAAAAGCATATCCTTCTATAGTGTGTACTTGTCTCAATGAAGAGCACTTATTTACTAAAGCTAGAGTGCAAAATTAGTCACAATTCTGCATAGAAATCACCCAGCTTCTAACCTCAGCTTGTTCAATAAAAGGGATTGTAAAGTCTCATTTTTTTTTTTTTTTTTAAATAACAAACATGTTATACTTACCTCCTCTGTGCAGTTGGTTTTGCACAGAGCAGCTCCTCTTCTCGGATCCCTAGTAGCTGCTCCTGGCTCCTTCCTCCTGTTGAGTGCCCCCACAGCAAGCTGCTTGCTATGGGGGTACCCGAGCCGAGCTGCATCTCCGTGTGTTCATTCAGACACAGAGCTGCCGCTCGCCCCCACCCCCTCTCTCTCCTGATTGCCTAACTGACTTTGATTGAGAGTTGAGGGAGCCAATGGTGCTATGGCTGTGTCTCAGCCAATTAGGAGGGAGAGTCCCGGATGGCCGAGGGACTTGTAGTCATCGCTGGAAAGAGAGGGGGCTCAGGTAAGTATTAGGGGGTGCTGGGGAGTCTGCTATACCCAGAAAGCTTTTTATCTTAATGCATAGACTTTACAGCTCCTTTAAGCTTTAGGGTTTTATTTTTATCTAAAAGGAATTTCTATGCATTAAGATAAAAAGCTTTCTGGGTGTAGCAAAACCTAGAAGCTGATTGGTTTTTATGCAGCACTGTGATTAATTTGCACTCCCTAGCTTTAGTAAATGTGTAATTTCTGTCTGCTGCTTTGTTCCTCTGCTATCAGCATGAATTCCTTTTGACAAGCTTTCCTGACTCCAAGAGAAAAATTGTGACAGGGAAGAGACCTCTAGCAGATTGGCATCCTCAGATCTGTTCCTGTGAGCTGTGTGAAGTGGGGTGTGCTTCTTCCCTTTAAGGCTCAGTTCACAGTGCCGCGACTTGCCATGAGACTTGGGAGTTCACAGTCACATGACAAGTCGCACCCTATTAACTGCCACTGAACCATTCTAATCAGTGCAACTCAAGTCACAGTGACTTAGAAAAAGTTTCCTGTGCTAATTTGGGGCGACTTCATCACGACTTGCATTGACTTCTGTTAATGATGTCACAAGCAAGACGCAAAGGTGGTGCAAGTGTGAACCAAGCCTAATCAGCTCTCCTCACTGAGCTCTGCAGAGTTTAACTTCAGTTCTCCACTCCCTTTTTATGAACTCTCAGACAAGCTTATAAATTTAGCACTTTGAACGGATGTAGAGAAGAGAAAAATGCAGATAGACAGATACAACTTATGTAAGAGGATTTGTTTCATCTCTTTGTGTCACCTGAGGATAGTCCCTTTGTTAGGTATATGTAAGGCTTTACAACCACTTTAAATATTGGTTCCCTGATCATTTCCTCTCTATACATATATCATTTATCTCTAAGAACAATAACATACTCGTTTTTAGTATTTTCAAACCAAAATCGGTCTCCATCTCGTAGACGGTAAAATTGATCCAGAATAATTTTTGATATAATACTGCCAGCATTCCCATTGATTTCCAGCATTGCACCAGGTATAAGCTCCAGCTTTTCTGTGTCATTGCCATACAAATTTGAAAGCTATAGAAATAAGGAAAGTTAGTGTTTGATATTGCAAACATTTTATAATAAAATAATTCACTGAACAATTTTCTTCATTCCACATAACAAAAATACAAATACAAATTGTGCTTTTAGATGGTAGAATATATGAATTTCAGATGGCTCAAAGCAAGGGTGCATGCCAGCATTGTCAATTCGTTTTCAGCTATGCCAATCATACTGTATGACCCTGTGTTCAGATAATGAAGATAAACTAATGAAGCTACAATAGTTTTTTGTTGCAGGTTGTTCATTTTGCAACCAAATCTTATCTAAGAAAAAGAGGTGAAGCTCTACTGACTTTCATCATCCAATCACAAACTACTGTTTTTGTTTATTATTTATTTTCCTTGTGATATGTGGGTATTCTTTGTACAGGTAAAACTATTGAGAGTGTGATGATAGTGAGGTCTGATGCAAGCCAAACTTTTCGGACAGAAAGAGGGAGTAATACTGAACACCACCCTAATTTTTCCCAAATCTCGCAAATCGGTAACAAAAACTGTTAGAACTAAATCTCATATCTGTACTTCAGCAGCTATGCTTAACACATTTGAGTACCAACCTGTGAAACCCTTTTACTACCAGTCCATTTTTAAGTTTTAAGAGATGTGATAGTTTGACTGACAATTACTTTATCATGTAACATTGTCGAATCAATGTTAAATCAAGTTATAGCATGTCCTCTTGGTGGTATTTTTTAACGACAACAAACATTTAAAAAAAAAAAAAACCTGTATAACCTTACTCTCTGTTATAAAACATATCAAAAATGCCAGGACTGTTTAACCCCCACTTCCCCCAAATGACCCTTTTTTGGAAAGTAGACACCCCAAGATGATTTTATTTTTTGCCACATTTTTTTGAAACTGAAGAAACATGTTGGTATTGAGGTGGTTTAAAACATGGAGCTTGGTGCTGATGCATTAAGTACAGCACATCATTATTTACTTTCATGCACAGAATGCATGAAGGTAAAAAAAAAAAAAAAACTTTTAAACCTTTTTGACTTTAAAACTACTTAAAGTATTTTTCACTTTTAAATCCTATTTTTATTTTCCTGTTTCTTTTGTCTGGTTTGTAATAAATATTTCTTCTGTGGTTTCCTTTTCTTTTCATTATAATTATATTTTAAAAATCTATATGTCGAATCGCTGAATGGTATATTCAGTAATGAGCAAACAAGTTACTGTAGTGTAAACTTTTATCTGAGCATTGTAGCGAGTAATACAGAAATGTCCTTTAAAGGTCAAAATGTTGTGAATGGTAAGTGTCTCCAATACAATATAGGGTGACGACTATGGTGTGTGTGGAGAGAGTTAACTGTTCAGTTAACCTGCCTTTGTGACAATCAATTTTTATTCTGCCCGTGCTGTTCTCCAAACTGTAAAATCTCTGTACACTGTATTCAGTGGCGTCTCCAGCTTTCATATTTTGGGGGGGCACATGGGGGGACAGGGACAAAAGTAGGGGGGCCGACAATAAAATGCAGTATATATATATATATTATTTTTATTTTTTTTTCCCAAGAATAGAATGTACTCCAGAGGTCTTGTTACAAATTCACCTTTGTTTTGTTCATGCAATATACAATACAATTGAGCGTCAATGTTTCAATCTGACTAGGGACTTTTATCAAGATGCTAAAAAGTCCCCAGGCATACTTCCGAGAAGGAAGCTGGGGAGTCTCTTTAACATGACCTATAGACAAAAAATTTGCATTATGAAGGGCTATCAAACGCATAAACATGAAATATTCCAAACACTTTGTCACAATTCCTGACAATGGGCATCAAAAAGGCAAAAAGATGAAATATTCGTGACAATGGGCATCAGTGCAAGAAACCATAGGGGGCCACCCTGACCACCCCCACCCATCGGTCCCGGGGGCCTTCCCTGTGTGCATGGTGTGCTTTCCACTGATACAGGGGGCCTTTATTACTTTCCCACAGCAGGGCTCTTTCATGTTCTACAGTGGGCCTCCTTCCTGACATCTTAGGTCCCCCATGGTGGTGGAAAGCAAGGGATATGTGACCAGCAACCAGGCCCTGGTGTTCCACCACTGTGGAGGTTCCCAATTTCCTCTTGCTGTCCTGCCCCTGCTATTGACAGGGCCAGTCTAGCGTCTGTCTTCATGGCAGCGCATTAGGATCCAGTGCTGGTTACATTATGGGACTAATGGGCAAATGTGCGGAAGGGCTGGCACTACTGGTTGTAGACAGCTGTGCTCTCCGCCAGTCCCTAGCAGCGATGACACTGCATAGCCTTCTCTGTTGACATGCCATTTGGATGCAATCTGGGCGATTCTCCCAATTGGATCGAATATGTGGACATAAACACAATATTTAATAGAATCAAAAGTACAATCACATATATATCAGCCATATGCTCAGCAACTGTGTGGGCTGCATTCCAGTAAGGTGGGGGCTCTAATCAATAAAACCACTATCATATTTATTTTTAGATCTGATCGGGAGCATCACCCAGAACACATCCAGATCACCATGTCAACAGAAAAGGCTATGCAGTGTCACAGCTGCTAGGCGACTGGTGGAGAGCCCAGCCATCTACAACCAGTAGTGCTGCCCCCTCTTCCCCATATGCCCCCATCAGCCCCATAATGTAACCAGTACTGGGTCCTAATATGCTGCAGCTGCTGCCACTGAGACAGAAAACACCAGATTGGCATTGTCAATATCAGGGGCAGGACAGAAAGAGGAGGCTGGAAACCCCCCTGGAGGCTAAACACCAGGACCTGGTCACAAGTGCGACCCTGGTAGTTCTGGCATGGGCTCAGCAGGATGATTCCCCCATCCACCTTGAATGTGTAGATGGGGGAATTTAATATTTTTTTCGTCAACACAATAGTTGAGGTCCGGTTCACACTGATGCGGTGAGGGAACTGCTGCAATTCCTTTCCCGCAATGCATCAGAATTGCAAGCAGTTCACACTGCGCTCTGCAAACCACTGCGGGTGTCAATATTAATGATACCCACAAACTGGTTTGCAGTGCGCACTGTGGAAGCCGATGGAGATGGAATTGGATCATATGGGTCTGAACACCCTTGCGATCCGATTCCAGTGCAGACAAAAAAAAAGGGTCTTGCACCTTTTTGGAGCGGATTCAATGCAAATTGAGCCACACACAATGTATGGTTCTATTTGCATCGCACTGAATTTGCATGTCATTTGTACAGGAATCTTGTGTGATTCCTGGACAAATGACATGCAATGCAGTACACTGCATCAGTGTGAACCCCACCTGAATGAAACAAAATCCGTGCATTGGAAAATAAGTGTAATACAAGGTATTACTCACAGCGCGTGTCGTTGAGCAAAATAATAATAACTAATGATGTGCTAAATATGTGATACTGAGTATAAAAATGTATGGTGTGCTCTTGTGATTATAATAAAATAACTTTTGGCTGCTTATAGCTCTATTTAAATGCACCCTATAAAATACTGAACTCGTGCTTATTGTGACTTTGCATTCCTATGCCAAAATGCATCAAAAAAATAAATTATCAAGTGAAATGTGATATGCAAAACTTAAACCATATAATGCAAAGAAATATTAGTGATAAAAAATTACTGGTGCAGAAAAAATAGTGAAAATTATTAAACTGTGATTGGTGTCCAATATACTGAAATATAGTGTCCAAATAGTCCAGAAAAATTAGTCCAAAAGAAATATTCCAGCTTCAGTGATGGTGTTGGAAATACCAATCAGTGCAATAGTGTTGTCACCCTCCGTGCTCCTGTGCGATAAGGTAGGCAATTCAAACTCACCAGACGGTGTTGACCCACAATGTCTTATGACAAGTGGGTCAGTAGAGCTTTGTGTGGTAGGTATCCAGCGGGGTCCCAGCCATCCGTGTCCGGGTGGTCCTGGATGCTCAGTTTTCAGAAAATTCTGCAGACAGGAAGAAGTGACCCAGCAGAGATAAAGAATCACACATGGCTCCCACCGGGTCCCAAACTTGGGAATGGTTGATAAATTAAAGGAGATCATCCCTTCCACACTGAGCTCAATGTGTACTTCATTCATCCTGTCTGCAGAATTTTCTGAAAACTGAGCATCCAGGACCACCCGGACACGGATGGCTGGGACCCCGCTGGATACCTACCACACAAAGCTCTACTGACCCACTTGTCATAAGACATTGTGGGTCAACACCGTCTGGTGAGTTTGAATTGCCTACCTTATCGCACAGGAGCACGGAGGGTGACAACACTATTGCACTGATTGGTATTTCCAACACCATCACTGAAGCTGGAATATTTCTTTTGGACTAATTTTTCTGGACTATTTGGACACTATATTTCAGTATATTGGACACCAATCACAGTTTAATAATTTTCACTATTTTTTCTGCACCAGTAATTTTTTATCACTAATATTTCTTTGCATTATATGGTTTAAGTTTTGCATATCACATTTCACTTGATAATTTATTTTTTTGATGCATTTTGGCATAGGAATGCAAAGTCACAATAAGCACGAGTTCAGTATTTTATAGGGTGCATTTAAATAGAGCTATAAGCAGCCAAAAGTTATTTTATTATAATCACAAGAGCACACCATACATTTTTATACTCAGTATCACATATTTAGCACATCATTATTTATTATTATTTTGCTCAACGATACGCGCTGTGAGTAATACCTTGTATTACACTTATTTTCCATTGTTCACTCTTAGGGTCATCCACAGCGCAATCCCATTGTCACATTTATAAAACCAATTGGCCCGAGGAAGTGTTCTTTCACATTTACAAAATCCATGCATTGGCTAAGTTCTTAATGGAAGTGAAGTTTGTCAAGCTCTTGGAAGAACAGAGAAGGGGGGGGGGGAACAAGGGAGGGAGATGGGGACAGTTCAGCAATCACAATATACTGTATACTGCACAGCTGTACTCACCCAGCAGGGTTAAAGCTCTTCCACTTCCCTCTCTCACACACCAGACACCACCATATTTCATGTTTCCCGCCCACATCTCCTCTCAGATATATCTGCATGCGGGGAGGAGAGTGGGCGGTCCAGGCAGACACACAAGGAGCTTGTATTCCCTCTCCTCTGCTGTCTGTGAGGGGAGAGGGGAGGGGGGAGGAGGGAGGAGGGAGTGTGCTGGCTCGGCTGTGTCATACAGACAAGACACTCGCAGCCTCGTATACACAGTGTGAATCAGGCTTTTTTTTTCAATCCGGACTCTACCATTACAGCCTGGGGGGGGGGGGGATGTATCGCACAGCACCAGAACAGCAGCCTTCTTCAGCCCTTTTTTTTTTGATTTAGTGCTTTCTCTGCCATATAAAATAGTAACAAAAACGGCATTTTATTTGGGGGGGCACATGAGGGGGCACAGAGTAATATTGGTGGGGCCATGGCCCCCTCTGGCCCCCCCCCCCCCTAGCGACGCCACTGATCTGTATTGTTAGGCATTTAAGGAACACTTTGCAAAAAGCATGTGAATTTATACACATCTACATTTGTTAGAGATGTGAGCAGGTTGCCATTCTGGAAGATCACATCCGAAAAAAGCAACTTCCAACACTAAGCCAAATGGACAGCCTTAAAACAAGTCTTCTGCTTACTGAGCAGGTGGTTAATGGAATTGATGTGGAGAGTGGATGACTCATTTTCAGGTAGGAAGATGGGTTCATATAATTAGGGGACAGTGGTAGTGGATCACAGAAAAGGAAGGCCAGTCCTGTGTTTGAGCACAAAAACAAGTTGGCTGAGGATATGGAGGTGGCAAACTCAGAGGTGGCATCCCTAGATGTCACTGCTAACCCTAACAGCTGAGAGAGCAGCCTATCTAGTTGGGGATGGTGAGGGTATTAAGGCCTAGACAGTTGGTGGTAATATGGGATTCTATAATCAGAAGGAATGATAGAATAATTTGTCACCAGGATCACCTCAACCAAATGGTTTGCTGTCTCCTTGGTACTAGGGTTCCTCATGTGGTAGGCTGGGTTAATAAATGATTTTAAATCTATGTTGAACTATGCTCCAAGGTTATATTCCCTGGAATATTGACTGTGCCATGTCCAATACAGAAAAGGCAAGAGGAGCTTAGAGAATTGAATGCTTTTTCAAAGACCAGGTGTAAGAGGGAAGGATTTTGGTTTCTAGAGCATTGGGCTGACTTATCATTGGGGTGCAACCTAAATGCTAAAGATGGTTTGCACCTAAATGGAAGGGGATCTTCTGTGCTAGGGTAAGGTATATGGGAAGAGTGTAGCATTGAGGGGGAGGGTGCACTAAAATATAATGGGACAGATAGGTCAGTCAGTGGTCAGACATTAATTAAGGGTGGAATGGGAGAAGATAGGGGGAAGGTTATATCAGGTGACGATGAGTTTCCTTTGTAACAAACAACCATTGGTAATTATAGTAATAGTACTGCTAAAGAAGATATGCAAAACACAAGTGCAAAATGTGAAAATAAACTACAGTGTTTGCTCACCAATGCTAGAAATCTACCCCGAAAAACAGGAGAATTGAAAAGCTTTGGTGCATGAAGAGAACCATGATTTGTTTGGTGTTGCTGAATCTTGGCAAAATTCAGCTAATAATTGTCCTGGCTATGTTCTCTTTTCGAGAGACAGGGTAAAACGTAAAGGTGGTGGTGTCTACTGTATGTGAAAAATTATCTCAAATCAATAGTGAATGCAGACTTTGTTGATGGAGAGTGTGATGATGTTGAAGCATTATGGGTGGAGCTGAACATAGGTGTGCATACTTCATAGTTAATTATTGGAGTTTGTTATAGGCCCCCCCCCAATGTTAATGAGGAGGTGGAGACTCAGCTCCTTGCACAGATAGAAAGGGCTTCAAGAGCTGGGAGGGTGATAATAATGGGGGATTTTATCGATCCTAAAATTGCCTGGAGTAATGGCACTGCTGGAAGAGTAAAAGGCGGACATTTATAAACTTATTACAGGACAATTTGATGGTCCAGTTCATAGAGGCCCCAACTAGAAATGATGCTCTGCTGGACCTGGTAATCTCAAATCATGCAGAGATTATTGCTAATGTTCAG
Organism: Pelophylax lessonae; assembly: GCF_965119305.1. NCBI lineage: Eukaryota > Metazoa > Chordata > Amphibia > Anura > Ranidae > Pelophylax > Pelophylax lessonae. The sequence goes on along the minus strand of NC_138771.1, from coordinate 118,344,194 downwards.
AGAAAGGAGCATCTGGGCAGCAGTGAGTATAACATGAATGTATTTGAAGTGATTGTAAAGTCTCATTTTATTTATTTTTTTAATTACAAACATGTTATACTTACCTCCTCTGTGCAGTTGGATTTGCACAGAGCAGCCTGGATCCTCCTCTTCTCTAGTCCCTCTTTGCTGCTGCTGGCCCCTCCCTTTAGTCAAGTGACTCCACACTCCACAGCAAGCAGCTTGCTATGGGGGAACCCGAGCTGAGCTGCAGCTCTGTCTGTCCATTCAGACACAGAGCTGCCATTGGGGCCCGCCCCATCTCTCTCCTGATTGGCTGACTGACTTTGATTGGCAGCCACAGGAACCAATGGCCCTGCGGCTGTGTCTCAACCAATCAGGAGGGAGAGTCCCACACAGCCAAGGGACTTGTAGACATTGCTGGACAGAGATAGGGTTCAGGTAAGTATTAGAGGGTGCTGGGGAGGCTGCTGCACCCAGTAGGTTTTGTTATCTAAATGCATAGAATGCATTTATGATAAAAAATCTTCTGACTTTACAACTCTTTTAATGTTGGCTGTTAACAACAAACATACTAGAAAAATAAACACACTTAATTTTAAAAGAACACATTTTCCAAGGCTGAGGGCTGCTCTACTAGGCTTGGTCTGGGAGGGAATGTTATCATTGAAGAACACAGAACAGAATTGGAATTGCAAATATAGAATATCTAAAAAGGAAATCAAGGCTGCACAAATTTAGAAGAGGTTTTAAAAGAGAGTAGAACAATCCCTAACAAATTCTTCAAATTTACAGTATTAACAGTGAAAAGTTCAGGCCTGAGCATGTAGGCCCTTTACTAGATAATGTTGAGTTGGTGACTGGGGAAAAAGAGAGTTTAACTGTATTAAATACCTTCTTCAGCTTTGTGTATACAAAAGAAGATAGGCGGCTCAGGTTCTTAATGGGGATAGTATTGACATAGCCCCAAATGATCCACACTGGATCAAAACTGACACGTTTCCGAAACATTTAGACAAAATGAAAGTGA